>NW_010394728.1:14830-15675 GCF_000710305.1 Buceros rhinoceros silvestris
TGGCAGGCACTACAGGAGCTAAACTTCGATAGTGTCCTGTACCACAAGCAGAATTGGGACCATTTGTTACTCGTTGTGTAAGAGTAGCTTTGACACTGATTTTTATTTAAAAACCTGACTGATTTGGACTAAAAAGTCAGAAAGTCTCACTGCAAGTAACTAAGTTAACACAAACATAGAAAAAAAAACCTGCTTCATCCAAAAATCTGTACATTTAGTTTTACATCGTTACAGTTCTTCAGTTTCAGAAACAAACCCTTGCTATCTGCAGATCAGTCAATATCTCTTAACTCTCTTTGTGATAACTCAAAGAAAGAGAGATAGAACTGTAGTGAAAGCAAACTCTACATGTACAGGCTGGCAAAGAACATCTAAGATAAGCATCGATGAATCCGTACTGTTATAACTTCACCCATATGACACAGCAGGTGCTTTCCAGGCACACAAGGTCAACTAAGATGTATAATCCAAAGTTTGACTCTGGTCAATTTCTGAGTTTTCCCATGTGCTCTGGGCACTCACTGCAAAAGGATGTGGCATCCTCTGCCCCTAGCTCTGCCTTTAGGACCTCGCCTCACCCAAGCAGGCACTGCCTCAGCACAGCACCACTAGCATTGACATCCACCAGCAACACCAGTTCCGTACCACAGCACTAGTAACAATCAACACACAGCTCCTTGAGCAGAGCCTTGCGACGCAGCTGCTGCGCTCGGCGTCCTGCGGTCTGGCGAAAGGCAGGGGAGCGGAACCGCAGCAAGACGGTTGCCCACCTGCGGCGGGTTGGCGAGGGCTGAAGCCCTGGCTGCAGGCTGAGGCCCTCACGCCTGGGCAGCGCCGGGCAGGGC
>NW_010394729.1:0-1752 GCF_000710305.1 Buceros rhinoceros silvestris
AAGATTGTCTCCGCTTGGTTCATGTCTTTGAGAGTAACAGGAGAGCTGAATAATCTGTTTCCGTCTGTGTATGAAATACGATACTGGATCAAACTGTTAACTGCAAACAAATTGTCAGGTAAATGTCTATGGAAAGAAAATACAAAAGGCTGTGAGCATCAGTCTTGATTCTCAACCTGCGTAAATATTTGTGAAACACTTTTTCTAATTACTTTCCCAATGCTGGTAGAAATAGAAAAGGCTCCTGAAGTTACTCAGTAGATATCTACACACTCTGCTTATACATTTTTCTCTTGTTAATCTATTTGTTCACAATAATTACTGTTCTCTGTCCAGATTTTTTCAGATGTTTCCATTCCATATCTAAATTTTAGCATTTACTTAAACATTCGCTGTCCTCTGGAGAGTACAGAGTCCCTGATATCTTAAACTGCCGCACTTTGATGTGTGAAGGTGTAGTATTCTTCTGCAGTGTTAACAGCAGTGTATTTATTTATCTCTGAGGGGGATTTAGCAATACATAGCACTAAAATGCAGAGGAATAATCTTCCCAAAGACAGACTTGTTCTTCTTGTATGTGGTGCTGTCTTTTGTAGTGAACGCCAGAATAAGCTCCTTTACATGTTAATGTATGTCTTTAGACAGTCTACTTACAAGATTAAATTGAGGTGAATCTATACTTATACAATTTATATTTATTTGTAATATGTCTTTGGATGCAGTTTTTAAGCATGATAATACAAAAATATTTGTTAAATTTCTATTCAGCATGTGTATGAAGTAAATTCTGTGCTCTAGCCACAGAGCACACAGGTTTGCTACAATCCCTAGGATTGCAATAGGAGCGCTGTTGTATGAGAACATGCTTAAGAGTAATTTGGATGTAAAATGGGTACAGAGGCTGCAGATTTAGGTTTGATGCTTTAAATTACAGACCTGCTTTTTGATATTTGTCAAGTTGGAGCACTTTACACACTGTCTTTGAAGAAATGACTCTGGCTCCTTGCTAAGCTCCAGACTTCCTGGGGGAACACAGGAAAAAGTACTTCTACTCCAAATCATCGTGTTTCAGCATCTTGTAATATGGATGGACAGTGATATGATTCTCAAAAGTATCTATTGCTCTAAAAGGCTGTCTGAATTCTTTTTATTTTCAAGTTGGAGCACTTTACACACTGTCTTTGAAGAAATGACTCTGGCTCCTTGCTAAGCTCCAGACTTCCTGGGGGAACACAGGAAAAAGTACTTCTACTCCAAATCATCGTGTTTCAGCATCTTGTAATATGGATGGACAGTGATATGATTCTCAAAAGTATCTATTGCTCTAAAAGGCTGTCTGAATTCTTTTTATTTCTTTATTTTTAGACCTGTGTTCCCACCTGTGAAATGGCATGTGACTCTCTCGTGCCTCACAGGAATGTTACAAGACAAAATACAGTGTGAGGTCTGTATAGCAAATTATTGCTCCACAGAGGATTTGGAATTTTTCAGTTTGAAATTTCTCCCTGGGAAAATATTGCTGATATCATGATCAATCGCAGTGCAGAACATTTTTGATATATAAGGTTGGGAGAAATTTTATTTTTTGTGTGAGCATATAGGTTACAAAGCCTTGCTGTAGTTCAAATCTAGAAAGTTATTGCAGAAGATTGTGGATTAAGAACCTGAAATAGCTTGTGGGAACAGCTCTTTCCCAGGAGAACGCAGCAGTGCTGTGCAGTGCAGAGGGCCTGTTCTGGTCAGGTCCTGCTG
>NW_010394729.1:1866-7409 GCF_000710305.1 Buceros rhinoceros silvestris
ATCGAAGATTCAGCAAGCTGAACGTGAGCGTTTGTCTCCGTGGCAGCTTGCTGAATCTTCGATTCAAAAATTCTACTGCAAGACCTCGATTTTTCAGATTTAAATGTACAGTGAAGCAGCCTCCTTTGATTAAATAATTATTTTTCTTGAGGGTATTTCTCTTTGGTACTTTAAGAAGGATTTAAATGTCTCTAACCTGCTAGTAATGCACATGTGGCATCATGCTTAAAACCCGATGTTAACACATTTGTGCTGGCTGGAGGTTAGATGTTTTCAGTCAGCTGTCGAGTGTCGTGGGATATCTTTTGTGACTCACTTGTGGCTTTGAAACTCAGATTACACAGCATCTCAGATGTGTGCTGTGAATTTTAATTCCATTTTATGTTCTTTCTGTTATGGTTATGAAAGGAGGAGCAGAGCAGGGAAATAGCAATAGGAGCGCTGTTGTATGAGAACATGCTTAAGAGTAATTTGGATGTAAAACGGGTACAGATTTTGCAAGATAAATCTTTCTGAATGTGTCTTGAAAAGCTGTAGAGACTTCTGTTGTTTTCATGTTTGTATTCCACCAGTTTGTCCTGTTCTTATATGTATCTGTACCTGTTCATCCATACTGATCTGTTGTCATTATCTTAAGATAATCACTACAATTAATTTCTATACTCTTGTAAAACTTCATAGATTATTGAATTTTAGCTTTTAATCTTTAATATTTTAGTTAGTTTACTTCTCAAAGTCTTTCTCATTGGATTTGAAGAAGCTAGATGACTTTTTCAGCTGCTCTGCTTGTAGCCACATTCACCTGAGCAGTAAGGGACTGCTGCCATCTAGTAGTACAAGTCCTTGCAAATGGAGACATAAAAGATTTCGTGTGAACTTGATCCCCCAGGGGGTACTCTGAAATGTAGTTCCAATGTAGATGAGGACAAGGAAAGACAAAACCTGTTGCCAGTACGCAGAGTGTGCACACAATTTGGTGGGGCCTTGGAAAGTGTTGCTGAAAACAGAGAAACTGTGTACAGCAGTGGTGGAGGGGCTCTGTTTCCCAGAATCACGTAATTGTTTTGGTTGGAAGAGACCTTTAAGACCATCAAGTCCAGCACTGCCAGGACACCACTAACCCACGTATCTCAGCACCACGTCTACATGTCTCTTAAACGCCTCCAGGGATGGTGACTCCACCACTGCCCCGGGCAGCCTGTGCCAATGCTTTACAACCCTTTCTCTTTTAGAAGAGACTTAGCTCTTAAATCACTTAATGGAATTAGTTCTGTTCTAACTGAAACCAGGACAGTTCTGTAAAGATTTTTTTTTTCCTAATATCCAGCCTAAACCTTTCCTGGTGCAACTTGAGGCTGTTTCCTCTCATCCTATTGCTTGTTACTTGGGAGAGGAGACCGATCCCCACCTTGCTACAACTGTCCTTAAGGTAGTTGTAGATTGTGATAAGGTCTCCCCTCAGCATCCTCTTCTCCAGGCTAAACAACCCCAGTTCCCTCAGCTGTTCTTTATAGGACTTGTTCTCTAGATCATTCACCAGCTTTATTGTCCTCCTTCAGACGCACTTCTTGTAGGGAGAAGCCCAGAACTGGACACACTACTCAAGGTGAGGCCTCACCAGTGCCGAGTACAGGGGAACAATCACTTCCCTAGTCCTGCTAGCCACACTGTTTCTGACACGAGCCAGGATGCTGTTGGCCTTCTTGGCCACCTGGGCACACTGCTGGCTCGTATTCAGTCAGCTGCTGACCAACACCCCCAGGGCCTTTTCCAGCTCCTGCTAGCCACACTGTTTCTGACACGAGCCAGGATGCTGTTGGCCTTCTTGGCCACCTGGGCACACTGCTGGCTCGTATTCAGTCAGCTGCTGACCAACACCCCCAGGTCCTTTTCCAGCTTTCCAGCTGCTCTTTCCCAAGCCTGTAGCATTGCAGGGGATTGTTGTAGCTCAGGCTACAACAGGAGGACCTGGCACTGGGTCTTGTTGAACCTCATACTGTGGGCCTTGGCCAGTCCATCCAGCCTGTCCAGATCCCTCTGTAGATCCTCCTTACCTTCAAGCAGATCAACATTCCGTGTTGTCTGCAAACATACTGAGGGTGCACTTGACCCCGGATACAGATCATTGATAAAGATATTAAAGAGAACAGGAGAACAAACACCAGTACAGAGCCCTAGGGAACACCATCTGTGACCGGCCACCAGCTGGATGGAACTACGGTCACCACCACTCTGCAAACATACTGAGGGTGCACTTGACCCCGGATACAGATCATTGATAAAGATGTTAAAGAGAACAGGAGAACAAACACCAGTACAGAGCCCTAGGGAACACCATCTGTGACCGGCCACCAGCTGGATGGAACTCCATTCACCACCACTCTTTGGGCCTGGCCATCCAGCCAGTTTTTTATCCAGAGAAGAGTCATCCAAGCCATGAGCAGCCAGTTTCTTCAAGAGAATGCTGTGGGAAACAGTGTCAAAAGGTTCACTACAACCTAAGTAGGCAATGTCCACTGCCCTTCCATCATCCACTAAGCGGATCAGTGTTGTAGAAGGGAGATCAGGTTAGTCAAGCAGGACCTTCCTTTCATAAACCCATGCTGACTGGGCCTGATCACCTGGTTGTCCTGTACCTGTTGCATGATGGCACTCAAGATGATCTGCTCCATAACCTTCCCCAGCTTGAGGCAAACTGACAGGCCTCTAGTTCTCTGAATCCCTCTTCTGGCCCTTCTTGTAGTAGACAAATGTTACAATTTCTAACCTCCAGTCAACTGGCACCTCTCCTGTTAGCCAGGACTGCTGATAAATGATGGAAAGTGGCTTTTTGCCAGTTTCCTCAGAACCTTTGGGTGGATCCCTTCTGGCCTCATAGGCTTGTGCATGTCAAAGTGGTGCAATAGGTCACTGTTCCTCATGGACTATGGGGGCTTCATTCTGCACCGTGTCTGTCTTCCAGCTCAAGGGGCTGGGCACTCGGAACCACTGCTCTTACTGTTGAAGACTGAGGTGGAGGTGGCATTCACAGCCTCATAGGCTTGTGCATGTCAAAGTGGTGCAATAGGTCACTGTTCCTCATGGACTATGGGGGCTTCATTCTGCACCGTGTCTGTCTTCCAGCTCAAGGGGCTGGGCACTCGGAACCACTGCTCTTACTGTTGAAGACTGAGGTGAAGGTGGCATTCAGAACCTCAGCCTTTTCCTCATCCTGGGTTACTATGCTTCTCCCCACATCCAGTAGTGGATGGAGATTCACCTTAGTCCTCCTTTTACTGTTAATGTATCTAGAGAAACAATTTTAAATTTTTTTGATAGTGGTCAGATTAAGTTCTAGTTGGGCATTAGCCCTTCTAGTTCTCTCCCTGCACAGCCTCACAAAAACCTTGTAGTCTTCCTGAGTAGCCCCTTCTTCTGTAGGCCATAGACTTTCCTTTTCTTCCTGAGTTCCAGCCAAAGCTCTCTGTTTAGCCAGGCTGGTCGTCTTCCCTGCTGGCTCATTTTATGGCACATGGGGACAGCTTGTTCTTGCACCTTAAACATTTCCCTCTTGAAGAATGTTCAGCCTTCCTGGATTTCTTTGCCCTTCAGTGCTGCCTCCTCAGGTAGTCTGTCAACCAGACTCCTAAAACAGGCCAAAACCTGTCCAACAGAAGGCCAAGGTGGCATTTCTACTGACTCCCCCTCCTTACTTCCCCAAGAATCTATCATGTCATGATCACTATGCCTAAGACAGGCATAGTGATCGTGGTCACGTTTGCACAAGAACACAATACATTATGGTTTCTTTACTGCTCTGCATTTCCTTTCTCAGTGTATTTTTTCTGTAATTTCTTCTTTAAGCATCAATTTGTGGTGGCTTTTCTGTTCCTCTTTCCCGGCTATGCTTGATCTTGTGTTAAGTAGCTTTCACTTTACTGTGTTAGATGTGACATTTCTGTCTCTCCTTTGTAGTGTGTGAGAATATAAGAACTGGCAGGAGTGAAAGCGTCTGTCTCTGGTGGCCTGTGTCTGCCGCTGTTGTGAATGCGTTGGACAGGGTAATAGGAGATGTGGAATATAAGCAATCTTTACTTTCATGGTTTAGAGCCTGACTGGCCCAAGGAGGTGACATCCACACTTCGGAGGCTTTGTGAGAATGACCTCGGAGCTCTCAGCACTTCACAGAAAAGTCATCCCCTTCCTGGTGGGGAGAGAGCAGAGAGGAGCTGTATCTCACAGGCTGCAGGTGTATCACTGCAGTGATAAACAACTTCTGTGAAGTTAGTATATCCTGCCCTATATGTTGGTGTGAGAGTCTGCAAGTGCCTCGAACATCCCTGCCTCATTCCCGCGTTGCTGTGTGTGGCCTTTGCCCATTACCTCTCCGTCTGAGCTCCCCTGTACTGAGCACCAATTCCAGCAGCACCAGCACTTTCAGCTTCTGCAGCAGAGGGAAAAGCTGTGCCACAAACCATCTGTCTGAAGGAAAAGTCTGAAAAGGGAGATTTAACTGAGCAATTATTGTTTCAGTCTTCCCCCCCTTACTTAAAACCATGTGAAAATGAATGATAATGTAGAATTATTGCAGCCCACTTGCAAACGAGCACACTTGCAAACATTCAGTATCTTTTGTTCTTTCTAGTTTAAATTGAATCTGTGAATAATACTGATTTCATGATGTGAGTGGAGAAGAAAGTAACCCTTCTGAGCAAAGGTGTGACTATATGAAGTCTTGCTGGTTAGAGCAACACCAGGTGAGCTGAATGCTGCCTAGAAGTGACTGACTGTCAGAGGAAAATACCAATGCTCCTTGTTCCTGAGGCAGGCTGCGCTGAGTTTTTGAAACACAAACTCCAAAATTATGGAGAACTTGCTCTGTCCAAGGCTGCTTCCCCCCAGGCAACCCTGTGTCCAGGTAGATCTCCAGTGCAAGAGGTGCAGGGTCACTTTTTGCTTGCAAATGCTTTGATCAATGTTATCCTATTGCTTTCTTTTCACCATCGTGCTTATGTTTGGTTAAGAAAGCTGGAGAGAATGTTGAAGTAAATGGCGATGTTAACCTGGGGCGAGGAGACTCCATTAACAGTGAAACTTTTTTATGTATTAGTATCTCTTAGCCGGATGATCCAAAGGGTTCTGCAGACCTATACCTTCCACAAACCGAGCCCAGAAAAGGGACTAATGAGATTCCGCAAGAATTAATTAATCACATTTGACATTTGTCTAGCACAAAATTACATTGTATTCCATAAATTCCAAATTCCTGTATGGTATGTATTCCCTCCCCTCAAAATGTATTACATGCATCATCTTTTCTGGTTAGTCCTGAATGAACAGTTGTTCTTACAGATGTTGTTTTAAAAATCTCACTAGGAAAATGAAACAGTACTAAGAATTAATGTTAATTAAATCTGTGACTGAAGAGGATGCATTATAAGAATGGAAAAAATCCCTTTGTATAAATTAGAAGCAGCAATATGAAATCTAAATGATCAGGGTAAAAATGAGTTTTATATATAAGCTATTAAGGACCTTTTATTTACACACACCACACCCCAGCC
>NW_010394729.1:7470-7893 GCF_000710305.1 Buceros rhinoceros silvestris
TTTTTTTACCCCCCCCCCCCCCCACCCCCCCCCCCCCCCCTTTTTTTGGTTTAGTTAATTGAAGGGACAGAATCAGTGTTCAGCTTCTGAGGCAAGATGAGAGATGAGTTTTCTGGCTTGTACATCTTGTGCAGCAAGAGCTGCATTACATCCGGTTTTCTGAGAAGGGCACTGTACTTCCACAAAGTTCAGTTGTTGTTCTTTCCATCCTAGTTGAACTGCTCTGCTTCCCTCGGTGACTGTCCAATACAAAATATGCCTTTTCTTGGTAAGGTTATTTTTAGCTATAACCTGTTACCTGATGCAGCTTGCAACCTCCCAAATGACTGTGAGACCAAAGGATGAGGCGATGCAGTACGTAGAGTAGAGGATGGGGAGGAAAATAGCCAGAGATGAGGGAAGAGCAAATCCACCTCAAATCAT
>NW_010394729.1:8051-8579 GCF_000710305.1 Buceros rhinoceros silvestris
CCGTGCAAAATCAGTGCAGTACTGAGCAGAGATGCTAGCTCAAGACCTGGAAGCGCTGCAGCGCTTCACTCAGTTAAATAAAGCTCTCTTAATTAGCTCAAGTGCAGTATCTGATTGACGAAATTATGTTTATTTATGGCAATAGTTATGAATTTGTTATGTGATGCTCTATTGTTCACAGAGAAAATCATAAATTGCTAATTCCAGTGGATTAGGCTCATGTAAACCTGGCTTGAAAAAGACTCGTAAGAGTTTGCAGAAGCTGTTTTTCTTATTTTGACAATGTCTTTAGATAAAGTGATGCAACGCTTCTGCATGCTCAGAGCTGTCTGTTAGAATAAATCAGGGGTGACTTGATTAGTCCAGCTTGAAAACAAAGTTTTACCCAGTTCTGGGGTTTTGCCAATTATTGTAAATCAATTTGACTATATAATGTTGTAAATAACAAGCAAAGTTCACTTGATACACATTTATGTATTGGAACACCAACCTAATAAAATGAAATGGGACAGTTTAGAATTTTATATA
>NW_010394730.1:0-2450 GCF_000710305.1 Buceros rhinoceros silvestris
CCGCGGCGCGGCGATACGATGCGATGCGGTGCGGTGCGGAGGGAGGTGGTCAGCGGGCGGGGGGCATGAAGCAGCTTCTGCACATTTTGCAACCTCGAGAATTTCACAACAGGTCAGACGGGTGTGAAATTGTTTTAAGAGGGAGAAAAAAAAACGCCTCCTGTGTCTGACTACAAAGCGTGCCCATCTCAAAGCAGATTCCTGGGCATGGACTGTTGCTTGTGATTTAGAGTGGACTTTTCACGGCCAGGGCATCCTCCAAGGCGAAACTCCTCTTGCTGAATTCTGGCCTCCCATCAGTTGCATCAATATTAATGGCTCCCACAATTCCTTTGTAGCCTATTCCCAGCATTCAAGTTTGACCTTGGCATTCATGGTATCCCAGCCAAAACGCGCACACCTTCCCACTGTGGTGATGGCCTTGCAGCCTTGTTCCCATCTAACACTGACACCTACCATGAGGTTTTCCATTTTGTTGCCATGCAGAAGTATGTTCCTCATCTTTGCTGTGCTCTCTGCCCTTCTGCAGTTGGGTCCATCCTGAAGATCTACTTTCCACTGGAAAATGGAAACAAGTATATATGCTAAATATGGTTACTACTGATCATGATGCTTAGTGCATGCACTTTTGTGCAAGGTGATGACTGCTGTTAGTTGTATTGCAGCTTCACCTGACATGAGATAAAGGTTTCCAGATGTTCTTTAATCCTTACCCTGAAAAGTTACTAGATCACATATTAAAACTGTACTGGGAAGTGTATGGCTTAAAGTCAAAGAGATGGAGGCTGTGATGGCATGAGTATATAGTATTCATTACTTGGTTTTGTATGCGATTATGAATTAAGGGAAGAAAAGGAGATTGTGAATTAGTGTGAGTGAAGAAGTGAAGAGAGAGCAGGAGAAAAAGGAGTGGGGTAGGGACAGTGCACAATGAAAGTACATTTTGGGGGGCGTCAGCAATCAATACACAGAGGGTATCTGGAACTAGTATTTTAGGCATTAGTTCATTAGGCATTCAGGTGATCTTAATAACACGGGCCTCAGCACTCCTCATTCCCACTGGAAGTGTTCATCTACTGAGGGTAGGTATTGTTAAGGAAGGGGAAAAGGCATGAACAATTATATTGCTTCTTGGGTTGATTTCATGAATGGAGCAAAGAAGAATGGAGCAGTTCAGGGACCTCAGTAACAGTAGTTTGTGGTATTGGACTTTGTGCCTGTAACTGTTTGTCCACTCACACTATACCACCAGTGGAATGGCTCCGCATGTGTTTGTCTCTCTGGTGCTAATATCTTGAATACCAGAGCACTGCTGTTACTGCAGGTCTGATTTTGCAATAAATATATTAATTAAGAATATTCTAGAGGACGTCCATATTTTCTGACTTGAGGAGTGTCACACATGTAGGTTTTGTAGCTTTTGGATATTTCAGTCTGGAGATGACATGCCGTGATAATCACTGGAGAATTTGGGGTAAGGCAATGGATAATAACTTACTCTGGAATACATTTGGTACAGGGATGGCACATAGACTGGGAACTCTGTGTGCAATTGTGTGTGTGGAGCTAGAGTGTACCAAGAGGAAAATAACTGTTACAAGACAGTGGCTACATAAAATGCATAAAAACAAATGGTAGGAAATTACTATTTTTTCCATTTTGCAATAGTATTCTGGGATCCTGTCATACTAATACTGAATAAACACCCTTTGAGACAGTTTCCTCCCGGAAGAGTTTGAGCCATACTTAGTCCTCTGTTACCAGTGGAAACCTTGGATAACATCACTGTTTTTTACTATGGGTGAGTGCTGAGGTAATGGAGCAGATTCTGGACCGTGGTTGTTGATATGGTGGGGGGTAACAACAGCAATCATTGTCAGCTCAATATTCAGCAACATTTAAAGAGGACATTAAAAACTTCTTAGCACCAGTTGTTTTAATCTGTGTCAGGATGTAATCTCTTTTTTTTACTGAGATGCGACAATAAACTTGTTTGAACGTCTTGAATATTCACAAAAATAGGTAATTTGTCATGTAAGACTTCCTTAGCAAGCAAAATGGAACAGATTTTTTTACTTTATGGTGCCTACAGCACTTAAAACAGTAATCAGAGGTTTTGGACTAATGTGGGTAAAAGATACGTGTTACTTTCTTTTCTTCATTGTGTGGGAAAACAAAGAACTGTAAACATAATACTTTCTTTGTAGCTGGTTCCCTTCAACCGGAATGGAAAATTTTCAGAGGAAAAAACCAAGGACCTATAAAGGGGACACTAAGTCTCTGCATTCAATCCCCAATACCAGAGCAGTTACGATTTTTTTTTTTTGTCTTCCAATTTAGCAGATTACATATGGTGTATAATTTGCTGGCAAAAGTGGAAGCCTGACATTCCACGAGTTCGTTTAAACAACAGCCTCCCAAGTCACCTGGCTGGTTTTCCAGGCATTCCT
>NW_010394730.1:2530-16458 GCF_000710305.1 Buceros rhinoceros silvestris
GTAGTGATGCTGCATTCTCAGGGCTTATGTGTTTGCCTGTGTTTGTATGTCTGTCCTCCACAAACAAATGTGCTATGTATTTTAACAAATTGGCTGAGTACCTCCTACAGGAGATGGTTACTCCATCCAGTTGAAAACTGCTGGGTGTTTATATCTGTATGAGACTGCAGGTGCATCTGTCTTCATGGTTTTTTTCTACTGCTGTTTACGAGTCACTGAAGCAAGGAAGGAGGAGGAAAAAAAAGAGACTTTCAGAAACAAAAGATGAGGAAGATGTATCATACAGAATTTAGCAAGAAGGTTCCCATAGGTGATGTTAGATGGAAGTTGTTTCTTGCCTAAAGGATCCAAAGTTTCCAAACCCCCAAATCCAGTGAGTGGATCAAGTAACTGTCAAAGATTAAACAGCTTTTCAAGTTCCAGATTAAAAAATAACTAATCGTAGTTTGTGAACACAAACTGGGGACATAGTGAACAAACACAGTGAAAAGTTGCAGAAAGTGTACAGAGACCAGCAACAGCACATGGGGCAGGTGGCAGCAGTGTGTGCACTGGGAGGCACACACCTGTCCCCGTGCACTATGAAGCTCTGATCATCCACTTCTCAGATGGGAGGGATGTGTTGGAGCACGCCTCTTCCCTTCTTGTCCACATACCTGTATTTTCTTCCATTAAAACCCCAAGGGGGCACATGGAACGATGAGGTGTGTGAAGGGAATATAGGCAGATAGATACGGAAGGGCTGTGGCAAGTTTTGCTGTCCTTTCTAGACTGGAAAAACAGGACTGCTGTGCGTGTGTTGCAGAGAGCACCTGGACCGCGGTGTAGACATAACTGTTAAGTAACCATCTTAATGCACCACGCCTAGGAAACACAGTAACTCATTAGTGATACATTTTGAAAAGGAAGGTTGAATAATGAATTAACTACTTAGATCTGAGTTTCACCTTTGTCCTCAAAAGCTGTCTTCTTTAGCAGGTAGATGTGCGTGAGGTTCCTGTTGGCATGATAACAGGAGTCTGTCTTGGTAAAAATGTTTCTCTGAACTGGGGGAGGAGGCAGCACTTTGGTTTTTTTGGTTTGGGTTTATGGTATGCTGAGTTAGTACTGTGTATTTTTCTGTCTTAATGGCATTCTCTTAGCTTCCACAGCAGGACTTCCCTGCTGTCACCTAGTCAGACAGAAAGGGTCTGTACGTCGTGCTCTCTTCATGAGTACTCTTCCACTGTTCATTATAGTTGGTGTTAAACCATTGGTAATGGTACTGAGAAACTACAGGGAAAAATCCTGGTGTAGATGGTTTTACCATATTTTATCATACCAGGGGTTGGACTAGATGAACTTTAAAGATCTCTTCCAACCCAAACCGTTCTATGATTCTGTATTTTGACCATGCTGCTTTCTGGTTTACTGAAGGATCAGATGAAGAATTATCTGAAGTCTTGTGGTTTCTGAGGTGATCTTTGTTGCTGAGGAGAATAAAAGATCATTTTAAAGGGGCTGAAATGAACAGTCTGTCACGGTGTGACAATGCATTTATTGAAGTGCTGGGTAATGCTCTTGCAGAAAGTGATATTTTACACTGTTGTAAAATAAAAATTTTAGATTGCAAATGACAAGCTTATCTGCTGTGTATCAATGATTTTATAATAAATATAATTTCTCTTTTTTTGTATTCTAGTCAGGGCAGTTCACAGAAGATATGATTCCTACAGTAGGCTTCAATATGAGAAAAATAACAAAAGGAAACGTTACCATAAAGGTAGGTGTGTATGTTCAAGTTAATACAGAGTGATTAACTAATAGACAGAGTAATTTCTACATGGAATGTGGAAATGTAGGAAATTTCTTTTAAGATGACACAATCATTTATCTGTTTTTATAGCTCAAAAATAACTTTTTTAAAAGCATATAGTCTTATATTTCTATGTTATATTAACCTATTTCATTTCATCACATCCATGCCAGGCAACAGCTTTTCTGCATTCTTTTGGGTTAGAAAGGAAAATTCTGAGATGCTAAGGTAGCTGAGTTGACTCTTGGAAGAGCTTCTCTCCTCTCTTCTCTCTCTCTCCCTCTCACAACTGTGAGTGAAATCTGAAGCAACTTCACTCCTGACGCATCTCAGTGTGGTTTAGCTCACATGATGTTAGCTTTATGGAAATAGAACATCTAATGAAGGACAGTCATTAGGGAACAATCTGTTAGGCCTATAGAGGAATATAGCTGATGTCAGTTTGGTTGTGTTTCATGCCACAGGTATCAAACAGAGATAAATCACTCCAGTAGCTGTTCACTCCAGCTCTGTTGTTTGATTATGAAGGGAGCCTGGTTGATTAGTCTAGATCAAAGTCATAACTTCTATCAAACATTATGTGAAGGGAATGTAGGTTTTTGCCTTTACCTTGATTTTTTCTTTCTTTTTCCTTCAATTTCTTTCCTTTCTCCCTCAGTTCTAAACATATTTTTTTTCCTCTGGTTTGGTGTGACCCCTAAATGTAGGGAGGATTTTCTGAAATAATCTGTAATGTGAATATAAGCAGTTGTTAACGATTTACTCATTGTCTCTAAACAGTGAGTGGGTAAAGGGTGGCAAAAGGAATAATTGGCTTCTGTTGGTGGGAGATGTAAAAGCTGAACTAAAAACCTTAAACCTAAAATGACCATAGCTGTATAAATACTGTGACTGCCTGTCTGTTTCTGGTCTTAGTTTCTTGCTATACTTTTTCAAAATTTCACATGACGGTAGAGCCTTCAGCTGTACATTTCACCTGTGTATCTACTTCTGTGTTATAAGCTTGCAGAAGAATTGATAGGTTCCTCTACAACTGCTTGTATGTTACAGTGCCTAATAAGCGAGTCTTCTAAAATCTATTGAAATGGAAAGTCTAATGATGAAACAGTAGTAATCACAATAATAAAGTGAGTGCTATACAATGCCCTGCTTACTGCTGCTGCACCATCCGCAGCTTGCCGCTGTTCAAAACTGTACGGCCTCTCCCGCCAGCCTCCTCTTATATATACTGGGTATGATGTCAGTATGGTACTGGCATTCTGGAAGTGTAAGACCGACCCCTTAGGCAAAGTAAGTTGCAACACCGACCAATTAGTGATACTAATTCTTTATCTGTTTTTTGCCATGCTTTGGGGTAGGCCACTAAAAATGAAGTACTATGCTAGTGCAGCATCACTGCCTGGTTTCTTTACTACTGTTTTATCTCTTGATTTCATACAATTCTACCACCTCTTGGCCTGTTCAGTCCAGCTACCCTGCCTGTGGAAAATAACCCTATCCTAGCCAAACCCAGGACACTGAGAAAAATGAAGTCTTCCATCATCCTTCTGCTCTGATAGGTGCAAACTTCTAAGCACAACTAGCTAGAGGCTGCCAGAATTATGTGTCCATGCACATAGACTGTGGATTCAGATGGATCAGTGACAGTACATATAGAAAAAAATCTTTAACGCTATATTATTAGGATTTACAAACTTTGGATGGTGTTAAGTTTTCTAGTCTTTATGATTAATTAATGATTCATGTTAAGAAAGAGTATTTATGGAGAAGTCAATGGGCATTGATGTGCTAATTATCGATTTTTTTGCCACAAGATTCTGTTTTTTATACACAAATTAACATGTACCTAGCTATGACAGCAAATCAAATAGCATATTTACAACGGGGTACAGCCTACAAGCACAAATACATCCTAAGGCCATCCCATGCTTTCTTGACCTCTTATACATTAGTGGTAGGTGTGTAGGAGAATGGGACCAGTGACAAAATTGTGATGAGCATTGTGATAAAGAAGCAACAAATGCAGAGTCACAAGCAAAAGGTGTTTGTTTCAGTTTAAGTTGTCGAACTGTCTGGTGTTTTTACTTACTCAAAAAGGTATTTTTTTCTTATTGTTCTTCCAGGCATGCAGGTGTTCTTTGTCCTTCTGCCCGAGCCTTCCCTTCTCTTTCAGAAGAGTACGTTTGTACCTTCCATTTGAGCTTTAGCAATGCTTCTTAATTCATCCAGGAGAGGGTTCTATTTTAATTATTCCTAAATGTCAGTTTCATATACTTTTCTTACATGCATCTGCCTTGGTTTACCATTCATCAAAGAAGTCCACAAATGCCACAGTCAATAAAATTCAGCCACAGTTCATAAATAGTCCACAGGATTAGGAAGTTCCTTTTAGTTCCTTTGTTTTCTGTCTTTTGCTTAGAAGTAGTAAGGTATGATTTAGAGTTAATACAGAGAATACGTAAAGGTGGTTGGAGTGCTATACTGATTCTGCCACAGAACTGCCAGACATGGAAGAAAATGAGAAAGCTGCTGATGGTTTATTCGGATGCAAGAAGACAGAGTCTTCAAAATAAAGTATTTTTTGAGCCAGGATAGTTTGAGTAGGTGAAGGAAATCACTAATAAGTTTGTGCTGGAGTTGTCTGCACAAATGATATTGCAAGATCAAGTCCATGCAGGGAGGAGGTGTCTGAGTTTCTGTGAAACTGTGACTTGTTTACATTTGGATCTCAAGTCATATTGTATATAGTTATAATAGAGTTGTTAAGAATAAGGGGATAATGCTAATTATTAATACGTTTATTAATTTCAAAAATAATACTTGGATTGGAAGTCAATCTGCACAGGAAAATAATTTGTCTTAACCACGTCTGATGGTCTCTCTACTACAACAGCATACAGTGAAAGCAAAAGGTATAGGGGAATATGGCTGTTATGTATAGATGCTTGTTTCCTTAAAAGTATGTCAAGATGAAGTACTTGTATGTCACTATTCCGGTATCTAGGTAAGCTGTTAAAATCTTACAGCCTAATTGCTAGATAGTTTCCAAAATTATTTTACTGTGAGAAGAATGACATCATTTGTTGATGAGTTGGTGACTGAAGAACAGTGAGGAGGATGCCTCTTGCTAAAATCCTTTGATGAACTGTTTGCAGCCTAGTCAATAAGGATTCAGAGTGAAATTTTCATAGAATCATAGAATGCTTTGGGTTGAAAGGAACCTTTAAAGGTCATCTAGTCCAACTCGCCTGCAATGAGCAGGGACACATTTAACTAGATCAGGTTGTGAACGGCCTCATCCAACTTGACCTTGAATGTTTCCAGGGATGGGGCATCTACCTCATCTCTGGGCAACTTGTTCCAGTGTTTTCCCATCCTCATTGTAAAAAATTTCTTCCTTATATCTAGTCTCAGTCTCCCCACTTTTAGTTTAAAACCATCACCCCTTGTCCTGTCGCAACAAGCCCTGCTAAAAAGACTGTCCCCATCTTTCTTGTAGGCCCCTTTAAATATTGAAAAGCTGCAATGAGGTCTCCTTGGAGCCTTCTCTTCTCCAGGCTGAACAACTTCTACTCTCTCAGCCTGTCTTCATAGCAGAGGTGTTCCAGACCCATTTTTGTGGCCTCCTCTGGACCTGCTCCAACAGGTCCATGTCTTTCTTGTGCTGAGGACTCCAACATTGGACAAGTACTGGCATTCTGGAAGTGTAAGACCGACCCCTTAGGCAAAGTAAGTTGCAACACCGACCGATTAGTGATACTAATTCTTTATCTGTTTTTTGCCATGCTTTGGGGTAGGCCACTAAAAATGAAGTACTATGCTAGTGCAGCATCACTGCCTGGTTTCTTTACTTCTGTTTTATCTCTTGATTTCATACAATTCCAGAAGACAAGAAAAACTGAGTAGCTCATGGTCGTCTTTATTTTGTTCTGATTTTGTCAGTCATTTCCAGAAGACAGTGGATTTATTCTCATATCTAGTTTCTAATCCTAGTATGTAAATATATGGTCACCAGCATGCCTGTGAGTATGAGTATTTATCTGAACCATGCTGAAAGAAAATCACTTGATTTATGCAAGCCAAAACAGTTTGTAGGAGGATAGCAATTTCACATGCTTTTTAATTGAAGTTGAGCATGATCAGAAATATAAAGCTGTCAGCTTTAACCATGAGTTGTCAAATTTTGGCTTGTCAATATATTTAATAAAACTTGTCACATGTTATTTCCAAAACAAAAAAAAGAAGTAAAGAGGAAAGATTTTACCAGAAAAGGAAGTGCAAGAGCAAGGAATATGAAGCTGCTGCATTGCCCGCACATCTGCATGTCTTACGTTGCTTTATTTCTTTTTTATACCTGAGACTCTTCTAAGACCTTCACTGCAAGAATCAAAGGTTGGTTAGTTGGAGCTTCACCAGCATTTACAGTAACAGTTGGCAATGCACGTCTTCTGAGGCTTTCGAAATTATTTAGCTACTCTCTAGCTTATTGAACAATGACTCTCGCCAAAGCCAAAAAGGCTACTAATACTGAGCTGATACAGAAATAGAGAAATCCCACCAAAATCACTTCCTTTTCTTAGGAAAGTGGGTGCAGCCAGTTTCTGCACCCTGCCTGGATGTTGCAGTCAGGAGGGAGCAGTGGACAGCTGCTCAGGGGACTGGAGCTGGCGAGGGTGGACTCTGGTCACCCCAAATGTCACCACTAGAGGCCAGCGTCCTTCCACGGGAACTGCAGCCCGGGCCAGTGCAGTCCAGTCTGCTGGAGGGCAAAGCCAAGCTTCTTGCAGTTTGCTCTGATGTGGCAGAGAGGGAGTAGGAGAATCCCAGCTCTGTGCATTCTTCCAGCTTATTTTGTGGCAACACTCCTCCCTTCTCTGGATAGTAGAGCTTCCAAGTCTCCAAACATCTCCACAGAAACAGAATCCTCCTGCTTTGTAATGTTTCATCCTACTATTCAGCAGAAATTAGAAAATGTCTTACCTATCATGCTGTCGTCTCAGAAGATCATGTGTGTACAGCCTCTATAGCTCCAGCAGTGTTTCAGAAAGTAGTGGCTATCGCATGCATCTTGTGTCACTCTGAAAAGTCCATGCTGTATCTGGGCTGATTTCAAGTCAAAATGGTTATTTCTATAAAGAAGAATATTTGTGGGACGTCCCAGTGATTTATGATCATTTTGAGTAAGGACAAGTTGTACTGCTGGATTCGAATGGGCTGTGATCCACAGCAGGAACTCCAGTTACTAGTGATACACCCAAGGGATTGTTAAGTGTCTTCATTAGTGACCTGGATGATGGGACAGGGCACACCCTCAATAAGTTTACTGATAATACGTAACAGGGAGGAGCAGTTGATACAGCAAAGGGTTGTGCTGCTATCCAGAGGGGCATTGACAGGCTGGAGTAATGGGCTGACAGGACTGTTATGAAGTTAAGGAAAGCACAAAGTCCTGCACCTGAGAAGGATCAACCCCAGGTACCACTACAGGATGACTGGGTAGGAAGCAACTTTGCAGAAAGGGAGCTGGGAGTCCTGGTGGACCCCAAGTTAAGCATTGGTGAGCAGTGTACCTGTGCAGCAGAGAGACCAAGGACATCCTGGGCTGCATTAGGAAGAGCTTTGACAGCAGATCAAGGAACACTTGGTTTTACTCAGCACTGGTAAGACCATACTTGGAGTACTCTGTCCAGTTTTGGACTCCTCAGTACAGGAGAGATGTGGAGCTATTGGAGAGAGTCCAGTGGAGGGCCATGAAGATCATTAAGGGAGTGGAGCATCTCTCATTCGAGGATATGTTGAGATATCTGGGACTGTTTAGCTTAGAGAAGAGAAAGCACTCAGGGAGAGATCTCAGGAAGATCTCATCAATGTAGCCAGAAGATGTAGCCAAACTTTTCTCAGTGGTGCCTAGTGACAGGATAAGTAGCAATGGGCACAAACTGCAATATGAGAAATTCTATTCGAACTGTAAGAAAACGTTTTTGCTGTGAGGGTGATTGAACATTGGAATAGGTTGACCAGGCAGGTTCTGGAGTCTCCATCCATGGAGCATTCTGCTCTACGTGACCCTGCTTTGACCAGAGTGAGTTGGACTATGCAATCTCCAAAGGCCCCTGCTAGCCACCATGGTTCTGTGATTCTGTGAAAAAGAATTAAATCAGCATTGGAGAGTGGCTCTGGGAATAAGTATGAAGCATGCTCAGAATTACTCAATGACAACCTGAAAAGGAAAAGTGTGAAAGCACTGTTCCATCTGATAGTTTGGGAAGAGAAGCCTTGGAGACTCTATCTGTGCTGGGAGTTGTGCGCTGTAGAGTGTGAGACAGGATCACGCGTTAAGATAGAAACCTGTACAGTGGTCAGGACAAACACATGGGGCCAGGAGTCAGTGTCCTGAGTCAGAACAGGCAGTGTTGAATGTCACATCAGTCAGTCAGAGTAACTGCTAAGACTCCTAAAAATAATGACCAAGAGCTGATCTCAAGCAATGATCTAAACCAAACTTGTGCTCTGAGGTGAATTGGATATTTACCCAAATACCTTAGGTAATGTTTCTTAGAATTTCTTCTCCCTTGAAGAAGGTTCTACGATATCCCTTGTTGTGTACAATGTTCTATCACTCTATGTGTTAGAAAGCTATTTTCCAGCTATCTGACGTGAGTTGCTGTCATCACAAATTGAGCTGCTTTTTCCTTCTCTTCTGTATCTGGCAGCCATTTCCTGGGAAACATGGCTTTGCTCCTCTCTACCCTCTTTACAGGTCATGTTTTCAAAATCTCTTCTCACTCTTTATTTTTCATCTGGACTTTTTCAAATTTGCGTGTTCCTGTTCTGTAGACTGATGCTGAAAACGGATATAGGAACCTCCCTGACACTGAGGACAGGGCAGTACGTACTTCCAAAATCATATATAAGATGCTTCTGCTAGCACACACTGGTTTAAGATCTGCATACTTAAGTTTGTGAACTGCTCAAGCTTTTTGTCCTGCACCTCTACCTGTTTATTATCCTAGTGAATTTGGTTCCCTCTGCCCAAAAGCAGCATTCTGAACTTGTGTGTGTTAAATCAGCTGCCTTATTTCAGATGATCCCTCTAGTTGGTCTGCATGTTTTAGGATTTTGATGTTTTTATCCACTCGCAGCTTGAAGTTATCTGCAGCTTATATAAACATGTGTTCTATCCCAACATGCTGTTGGGATACCTGGGAGCCAAAAATGCTGCCCCTGGTTAACTCTGTCCTCAGCAGGTTTGCCTCATTGATAAATGCCGGGAATTTGACAGGATTGATCGGACTTGAGAGTCAGAGGGCAAGCAGAACTCATGAGGAGAGTGTCAGGGAGCCGCTCTGTGGGGTTAGATCTGTCATAACAGAACATCCTTTTCTTGTATAATCTACTAATATCAGATAACCTTTTCTGAGCGTCACACTGTTGCACATCCTCCTGGCTTTTCTCTGCTATTGAGCAAATAGTAATTTTTGCTTTCATGATTATACGTTCTTCAAGGTCAAGCAAAATTAATAATCACTACAGTAGTTACTGATTGGTTGTTTTGAGCTATCAGTGTCCTTGCTTCTGGTCATCTTGCCCTCAGTCTTCCAAATGCAAGTTCTGTCTATGATTTATAACTTCCATATACCTACTTTCACTGGAATCTCTTGGATTTGGATGCCTAGACATTGGTTCATAATCATGTGAAAAGAGGGTACATGGTCACACAGAACCAGGGCTTTTGACTTTGGGGAGGACACAATATTGAGGCTAGGATGGATTGGCTCCTTACATTTCGAGGTATGTTACATCTCGATTGAGAGGGTTACAGTCTTGCCTCTAAAGCGGGATACCAGGGAACTCTTCTGCCTTAGAACACAACATGGAGGTAAGCAGCACAAGGTTCAGTTTCTGAGAATGTACTTTGCTTTTGTGTGCTGTTTAAAATTCACCTGTTGGACTCTTGTCACCAGTGAGGAGTGACAACAAGGTTCTTTAAAGGACCAAGACTGATTTCGAAGAGCATAGTGTGGTGGGAAGTATTGCCTGAAAAAGATGTAGCCACGTGGCGTATTTTATTCAACTTTAAGAGCATTTAAAGGCATTTCCAAAATACAGGATAATAGATTCTAAGGTAGTAAGGTATTCTAACTCCCATAACAGGTTACATGGCTGGTACCACAAGGAAGGCTCTATAGCTTTGTATCCACAGGGCAATTTATTACAAAATTAAAGGACATTTGATTTAGCTCTTTTTATTCTTCCTGTTTATTAGACAGGGAAGCTGAATGTTACTGTTTGACAATTCCAGTCTAGAATAGGTCACTATTTAGGATTTGTCTCCCCTGAGCTTAGCCAGGTGAAAAGGAAGAAGTCAGCCTGAGGCAGTTGTCTGAACTCGGTGGAGAGCAGTGAGCACTTTGCTCACTTTGTTCACCTGGTAAGCAAGGTGGGTAAGACAGATGGAATCGTTTCCTGCTGTGGGTGCCCTCTGAGCTCATCAGTAGCCACAGAGAAATTTTAGTCACTTGGATTAGATGCCTACATTTTAGGTGGGTGAAGTTGAGGGAGATGAATCCCATGCTTTCTAGTTATTCCTTGCCATTACACATTGAGTGGCTGTGAATGCTGTGACTGTGCTTCCTGTGTTTACATGAGCTTGTTAGGCACATCTCAGTATACGTGGACTTGCCTGTGTACAACGTGGTGTTGGACGTTGCTGGTGCTACCTTGTTCTGCCCAAATATTTTTCTGTGTTTAAAATTTCTTCACTCGTTTGTTCTGGTTAGGTTTTATGGCTGGTATTTTCTGAACACTTCCAATCAGAAAGCTATATTTCTGTGTCCACGTATTTGTAGTGTTGGATTCACCTTGTAAATATGCCTAAATGTAAACACCTATATGTCTGCAGTGAGGGTGAAGCTCCTTTAATAACAGTCAGAGGAGCTCTAGTCAGTACGATCAAGCCTAGAGCATAATTCTGTCATCCTAAAGATGAGTAGCTGTCTAATCTTCACTGATACAGTGAGATCTTAGGTACTAGACCTGTGCTTTGTCATCAAGATACAAATGTGTCATTGTACATATCTGTGTCCAGAAGAAATATTGTACCCAACATGTCTTAAAAAAAAAAAAAAAGCCATGTAAATCTGACATTAGAAAATACTACTTTTCCCTTCCTGCAGCTTTCTACCTCCCTCAATATAAGATAATTAAAAGAAATGCAACTAGATTGTTAATAAGTCTTCCTATAACTGGAAGCTTTTGAAAACCTTTGAACATATTCCCCAGCTGCATTTTTGCTCAACTGTCATGATACCTCTGTGCAAAAGAAAAAGATTTGTTCCTTAAACATAGCTGATAGCTCAGTCTTAAGGAGCCTCAGAGCCACAGGAAATACGGAAATTGAACAAGAGACATACCCAGAGAGATTCCTGGCTTAGGATTTGATTTAACAGTCATGGCAAATGATGATTCCAGAGTATGGTGATTAGGATACAAGTTTAAACATTGCATAATTTTCTAAGAATGTAGACCTGCAACTATGGTAAGAGTTACCACTCTATAGGAGCAGACAGGGACAAATAAGAGTGATTTATAAAATGCAGTCGGAATAAGATGCATGCATTTGAGATTGAGCCTAAACAACAACTCCTTGAGGTTTTGATCTCTGAGTCAATGGTACTGAGCATCAAAGAAGCTTTTTCTCTGTTTGGCTTTTTCTCTGTTTGGCATTCATTCTGTATGCATTTTCTGGTTCTTAAGATCAGCTGGTCTTCTAGCGATACAGTTATCTCTTAAATGATCAAAAATTTTATTCCTGGGGGACCAGTAAAAGTCAGAGCAATCTGAAGTCCAGTGTCTTTTTAAAAAACACTGAGACAAAACAAACTTTTTATAGCTACCTATGTGTTCTTCCGTTAAGGTGTAGTCTCCCATCTCTCCCAGTTCACACCCAGAGTATACTTTTTGCCTGTATATGTAATACTGAGCTACAAAAATAGGTGACATGCAAAACATGCAAGGCGAGAAAACACTCAGGCCTTTCCCCTTTCCTTCCTAGGTGCGTCTTGTATTGTCGCAGTTTTTGTCTGTTCAGTCATTTACAGTGAAAGTGGTTTGGAGCAGAGATTTGTGTTTTGAATCGAGTGGCTAATTGGCTGTCATTGGGTATCCAATATAGTATAGAGTGTTAGAAAGTAACTACTTGGACCATCTTTATTTCATAGGCAAAGAGGTGAGGATTTATTTTCTTGCCTTATTTCAGGTAATTATAACTTACTATATTGACACAAACTGAGTTCCCAAGCACCATTAAAAATACCTAGTCTGTCTTGTGTTCTTCATGGTCTACTTTAATGAATAGCTGTAATTCTTATTAGGAAAACTAGCTGGAAATGACTTATCTTTCCATTGTTTCAAGGCGACTCTTTCTCCTAATGAGAGTAATACTTGTTCTGTAGTGCAATTTAATATAGTATAGATGTATCATCAAAAAAGAACAAACCCAGTATTTCTTTATCTTCTATTACTTATTTCATGATTAGTCCAGGCTACATTGCCTTGTAGATTTTTCTGTCTACTAGGAATAATCACTGTCAGTCTCTGCAAATCTAATCTTACTACTGGCCTTCTCTGTCCTCTTTCCTCTTCTTTCTTCTCTGATCTACCAAGAAAATAATTTGGTTTTTTTTTCCAGACACACAGATGTGCGCCAGATGGTTTCTGATAGTTTCAAGGTCCTGATGAGTTATTGCAATAATTAGTGTTGGTGTGAGGTTTGCCATCTAACTATAATACTGAACTGTGTACTCATCTCTGTCAAGCTTTTAAAATAAAGGTTTATTTTATTAAGACTTTTGAAACAGCGCTTTGAATGTCAGTGCAGGTAATAATTTTTACCCAGTTCATGTTCAGAAGTTCACTCAGCTCTTTAATGTGTAAAATTCTTGATCTTGTGAAGAGAATAAAAGGCAATCTACATTTAGGTGATATACTAATTTTATGCCAGAAGGAACTGTAAGGTATCAATCAGGGAATGATTTTAATGATGAATTGGGAAATATTTCTTTTTAAAATATGAATATAAGCTGTAGAAAATTATAGAGAAATTGATACATAAATATGATTTATGGATTGTGGAATTTAAAATGTAGTGCACATTAGTTCAAAAAGGCCTTATCCCAAGGGTCTATTAAGTTTTGCTCTTTTGTGCAAGTCTTTGTTGCCACAGGATGTTTGATATGTTTGGATTTATAAATATAAAAACAGCTTTCTAGAAAATTTTGCATCTGTGTTTGTACTTTCAAATTTTGTTTGTGGTGTAATGGATGGATGCTTCCTAGATCTGTTATACGGTGCCTATTGTTTTGGCAGCTTTTATAAATATAAAAACAGCTTTCTAGAAAATTTTGCATCTGTGTTTGTACTTTCAAATTTTGTTTGTGGTGTAATGGATGGATGCTTCCTAGATCTGTTATACGGTGCCTATTGTTTTGGCAGCTAAATCTGATTAAAATAAGAAATAATTTTTTCTCTTTGGCATAGGAAGAAATCCATTCCTTTTAATTTTCAGTGTTCATCACTATTATAACATCACTTGTAACACAACTGTCTTTAGATCTATTTGCAACAGCTACATCATCATGCAATCCTTCCCTGCATGATTTAGATGCTTTCCCTGTTTGTTTGGGTTTTTTTAATCTTGGAAACAGTTTTGTAACAAGATTATTGTCATCCACTAAAAATACTGAATTTTTGCAATCAAGGCAGAGTAAATAACTCCTGTACAGAAAAATAATGTGGTAGCCTTTTAACGATGAGGAATTCAGTGGGATTGTCAGACACTAATAGGATGCGTAAGTATTTGCAGGATTTGAGCTTTAAAATATCCCAAGCAGAATTTGAGCTTCCATTCCTTAAGATTTACTGATTAATCACTTCAGGCCTACCCTACCCTACTGTTCCCTTTCTGGTTCTGATCAGTTAATCCATCTGTCTTTTAAAGAACAAATGGATGAACAAATGATGAACAAATGGAAGAGCTGTGGAGATACTGGAACACCCTGGAGTATATCATCCTTCATGTGGACTAAATCTACTCTCCAAACAACTCTTTGTTTACTTCATATCCATCTTTATC
>NW_010394730.1:16551-17773 GCF_000710305.1 Buceros rhinoceros silvestris
AAGACCTGATACATTCTTAACTCAGGTCTCCCTTGTGCCATGAAAAATACAACATAACTGTTTTCATATAGTGATGCTGTTCTTTGTGGCGTTTAGACTGTGTATTTGCAGAATTCACTTTGATTCACTTTGAGTAAGACGTTCCTTGCAGTGAATGGGAAAGGGCAGAGTTCTCCAAATGGACTTCTGGAGCTGCTAAGGTCACAGGACTGACTTGTCCCTTGAATGTGCCTGTCCCCCTCCATTGACTGGAAGGGGCTGAGAAGACCAGTCTTTTGAGAAAAGTCCCTCAAAAAACTGCCTACATTTAGGCATTGTCACTACAACCTGCATGCTACATATAAGAGCTCTTTTGTTCTATTAGTACTATGTAGTTCAAAAACGTTTTGGGGTTGAGGTTTTTCTTACTTTTTGCAGGTATGGGACATTGGAGGGCAGCCAAGGTTTCGAAGCATGTGGGAGCGTTATTGCAGAGGAGTCAATGCAGTTGTGTAAGTTTTCTTCTGTATGCCCATAGAAAATGTATTTTTAAATACATATTATTAATGTAGGTATGCTTTTCTTCATGCCCACCTCCATCACATAAGAAGACCCAACACTATAAAAGTAGTGTGCTTTACACATCCAGCAACCCAGATATATAAGTAATTGCATGTTCCAGGCCATTTTCTTTCTCCATAGGCTGTATTTAACTCTGTATCTTCCTGTATTAATGCATGCAGGTCTTCTAAAACTCAGGGATGTTTTAATGCTGTTGTCAATGCGAACACATTTGTCACATTTCAGATGTTTTAATGCAACATTATGCAACTAATAGACAATACCATAAACAACTACATTTCCATTGCAGTTACATGGTGGATGCAGCAGACTTAGAAAAAGTAGAAGCTTCAAAGAATGAGCTACACAGTTTGATAGATAAGCCACAATTGCATGGCATTCCAGTAAGTAGTTCCGTTATTATTCTTACCTGAATGTGGGCAGTGCAGCCTAAACCCTCATGAATTGGTTCCTCTGGACTCTTGAAAATAGTCTAAATATGATGCAGCTGCGATATAATGAACACTATTGCAAAAATTATTGTGACATTTTCTCAGAGGACTCAGCATCTTATCAGTGTTGCATTGTGTTTGTGTGTTTTCTAGTCTAAAGGTCAGAATAGATTTGGAAAAAATTCATTTTCACATGTGGTATTATTATTATTACCCTCCAGGACTCCCGT
>NW_010394731.1:0-1649 GCF_000710305.1 Buceros rhinoceros silvestris
GAGCAGACACCCCGTGTGCTTGGGAAGCTGGATGGGAATAGCTCAACAACGGAGCACTTGGGCAAAATCTCCCTTTAAGGAAAGGCTGGTTCTGCAAAGCAAGTGCAGAGCCACGACCAGCAAGACTGTTCGTTTTCGCTGCTGCTCAGAGGAAAGTGCTTAGGGGGCCTGTCTCCAAAGGGAAAACGTGCTCATTTAATTGCATCTTTTCTGGCGAAGGGAGAGTGCATTATTGTTATTATTTATTATTATTGTTATTGTTAGACGTATTAGAAAGAGCTATACGCTGTAATATCCTTCATTGTGACCACATTGATTAGCACAGGCTGAGGCTCTAGTGTAATATTAACACAAGGCGCAGAGGACTCGTTCGGCCTGTCCTGTTTGTTCCTTAATTACTCATGTACAAAGCAAGAGGCACAGCACCTGTAGATGTTCCCAGCACCTCCTGCGAAGCTGGGGCAGGAGCTGCAGCGTAGGAGACGGTAACCAAATCCTGCAAGCGTGTTTACATTTTGAACTTACCAAATCTTCCCAAGTGGAATGCGGGGTCCGGTTTCAGCCAAGGAACTGTTAGCAGTGAGTGAGAGTTAATGGATCAATCTGCTGTCTCTTGTCAGTGCTTTTACTGTTGACTTCTGGAATGTGTTTGATGAAAAGAAAGCAACTTCTTGAGACAGAAGATACAGATGTAGCATGTTAAGGTTGGGACCTACACGAACAATAAAGCAATGTTATCAGTGCTCCGCTTCCCCGGTGCTGCTTGCCAAAACTGACAGGAGAACAGCAGCTAAGCATTTCTTTTTTTAACTACCATAACTGCACATTAACCATTTGCTCTGATTCTTTTTGGAGACACCGTCAGATGTTGTACTGGTGTTCCAAGGGAAAGATGCCAGGTATTTAACTGGGAGCATGATGCACAGGCCCCCGCTGCCTTTCTGTGACCAGTGGAAGCCACTTTCTGAAAAGCTGAGTTAAAATGGAATTTGCAGGATCGTTTGGCCAACCCAAGCCCACCGGCTCCCGCGCTTTATGTGCTGCCCACCAGCCAAACGCCGAGGCACCACATGAATCATCTGGGATGTGCTCGCTCTCCCCACAGTCCGGCAAGGCGGGCTGATAGCCACATTGCAGGGCAATTTTGAGACACGTGGGTTGTACCCAGCCTGCAGAACGCAGTGCTGTGAGGAGCTACCCAGCTCTGAGCTGTATCTGGGAACACGGGGGTGAGAGCTCTCCACAATCAGATTATATTCCCCTCTTGGCTGAATAGTAGACCCACACCAGGACAGTGCTCTTCCAACGGGGCCAGGTTGTTAAGAGTTAGCTCTGATGTGCCCACTCGCTGCTATGGATACCCATGTGCTGTGTAGACATAAACCACGGAGGCTAAAACCCAGATCCATGGAGGTATTTAGGCTTTTAACTCTCACTGCAGTGAACAGGAGTTAAAAGCCTGAATACCTTTGAGGATTTGGACCTAAGTGGCTTACAGAAAGCCTGTGGCACAGCAGAGACTCAGCTATTTTGACTCGGAGGCTAGTGCCTCCGATATGAAATCATTCTTCCTCTCTACATCTGGTAGCAGTTTGCATTCACATTTCCCAGCTCGGGCCATCAAAAATATGCCCATGCTTAGGACAGGA
>NW_010394731.1:1814-4189 GCF_000710305.1 Buceros rhinoceros silvestris
TCTGTCAGAGGGCTGTTGCCTGACCTGGAATTTAACCAGACAAGCAGGGCTTGGGGAAACTGCGCGCCAGCTCTCTCCTTTCAGGTGCACTGAAGGCAGTTAGTTTCTCTGATAGAAGGGGGATAAATAGTTGAGCTCATGTGTCTGTTGAAAAGGAAGCCATATCACTGGGAACGAAAGCAGGAGACTTGCCAAACACTTGCCTTGTTATCCACATGACTGTTTATCAGTTATAACGAGGGCTGAGCCAATAATTCTTAATGGGTAATTCATATGATGAATATCTCCCCCTTACACTATGTTTCAATGGTGTATGAACCAGCCATTACTTTCAAATATTTATTTACTAGTCACAATTATTTGTTTAATACTGTAAATAATTCATGGTTTGTGGAATGTTTCAGGCAGTTCTCTGAAAGTAGCCAATACCCCGGCTATTTTCACTGGGCAGAGAAGTAAATGTCGCCTTTTTCTGATTACGCCAGTGTTAACTGAGGATAACTTGAAGTCAAAAGGCTGGATCCTTCACTGATGTAATTTGGCATAGCTCCATTTTTTTTTTCAATTGATTTCAAATGACCAGTGTTAATTCACACCAACTTACTAGACGGTCCTGAAAGGAAGAATTGTACGAAGGAAGAATGACTCCCACACCATATTGTCCCAGGACTGGCTAAAGGCACTGCATTTTACAGGCCCATCTTTTCATCAGAATTCTCGTATGTATAAACTCAGAATTTACCTTTAAAACTATCATTCAGCGTTAGTGTCTCAGCTGCTTATTAATGAGTAGCTTTGCAGTAATTGTGCTAGTGTGATTGTACACACAAAGTGACAATTTTTGCAGTAGTCCAAGTTCAGTTTTTATTTGCAGGGCAGGGGGGAAATCATTTTGAGGACAAGTCTGTGGCTTGAGGTTAACCTGAAAAACTTCCTTGTTCAGCGTGCAGGACTTTTCAGTTCCAGTATTACTTTTACCATTACAAAATCTTCCCTTATATAAATCTCACTGACGTCAGTGGAGCTTTGCCACTTGTATTTGCCTTATCAGATTTCCAATCCTTAAAGCTATTTTAGAAGACATTTTTAACTACATTCTCTGCGGTACCCAGCTAACGATGGGAAAAGTAGTGCAGGAGATTGCGCCGGATTGTGCCTCTGTGATCCTCACAGCAGTTGCCCGTTGTCTCCAAGGGCTGTATGCCAGGAGGATTTTGCTGGAATACTTCCTGTCTTGTCTGTATCCTCTATCTGTTCCTCTCTGCCCCAGTTCCCTTCATTACAACACCAAATTACAGGGAGTGATACCACCAAGAGAACCGGGGAGGGGTTAAAGGCTTGGTCCCTAAAAGTAGATTTCTAGGTTATTTCCGTTTCCAGATTTCCAGAGCAACACGTCAGGCTTGCACTCAACATCGCTGCCCATTTCCCAGCTGAATCTCTACCTATCCCTGCTCCTCTTCAACATTTCTTGTCCAGCTAAACAGCAAAAATGCAAACGCTGCCGCTCAGATCACCGCCATAACGCGGCTGTGGTCTTGGCTGCGGGGTCCTTGTGTTCACAGCCAGCTGTTAACAGCGCCTCACAGGGAGATGTCTTGCGCTCTTCTCTCTTCTCTTTTGCTCTTGCTTTTTGGTTCTTCTGCTCTCAGAAATACAAAAGCATAAAGAAAAAAATCCCATGTCAGAAAGATGTCGCTTGTTTTGCCGAAGCAGCACAGCCAATTTGAATGTTAAAGAATCTACTCAGACTAAATGTCCAGGTGCATGTCGTTGCTCACTGCACATAATTTACTAATGAGTGGATCCAGACAAACAAACTGAGGATCCAGCATGCCCTCGGGCTAACTATAAAAACGAGGAAAGATAATGAAGTGGTGTGAATCAGGGCCTTTCTGTAGCAGCGAGGCGTGAAAAACCTGGAACACAACAGCTATTGCTGTGAGGTACCAAATACTATCCCAGCAGTTCTGTGAGCAGCCATGGGGACAAATGGGTTTCACAAACCTTGTGAGATTAGCCCCGTTGGCTGTTCAATATTCTTCATGTCTCAGGTGTCACGTTTCTGGATGTCAACAAAAGTTTCCGCTGTGAAATTTGCCCATGTTTGGTTTTTGGCTGTGCAAAGGTAAGCGTGATTCTCAGAAAGGCGCAGCTACTGACCTTTCTTTAATTACAAGCAAAGGCCGGGGGTTGATGGATATTGCCATACTGTTGGTGTCTTCTGTCGAGTGAACATCGCTGAACGGCCTTCTGAGAAACAGCGGTGTCTTTGTACTGCAGGCTGCAGTTCACCAGGAGCACACCTGATTGCACCAAGCCCTTTTTAAGCAGAGCCCTGCACAGTGTCAAAGCAAAATGTTTTATTGTAAGTG
>NW_010394731.1:4333-6654 GCF_000710305.1 Buceros rhinoceros silvestris
CGTAGAAGAAAGGTCAGAGAAGAAGACAACTAACTGACCTGCTAAAGCAGAGCATCTTTGGAGATGTTTAGCAGAAAACTTCCTTGTCTTCCGACCACCGTGATGATGCTGCCTTCAGTCAGAAAGAGCTGCTGACCTGAAGGATGGGATTCCTTTCTGTACGAAGTCCTTCCAGCCATGCACTCTCACTACAGCCGTTTCCTGGACTGTGATTCCGGGCTCAGTCCTGAGAACACTTGGTTTCCCATTTGTATTTGTATTGGTGTGACTCTTGCTTCCTCAGAAACACGGGCTTGTGAAATTGTCCCTGTTGACAGAGGGAGTGACAGAGAGCACACAGACACCGCACAGGGGAGCTGGCTGCCCACGTGTCGGTACAGCCACACAGCACAGGGCTGTCTGGGGACTCTTGTGTCCACCCAGTGTGGGCCTGTGTCAGGGTCGTGTTACCCTGGGCTGTTTCAGCAGGGCAAACCAGCCCGGGCACAGTGTCACCCTGGCTTGGTTGTACTGCTGTGGCTCTCCCTCTGTAGCTATCTCAGGAGATGACTGCTCAGAAATCTCGGAAGCGTTGGGTAGTTGGCAGTGCATGTGCATGCCCGGACACTTGTCCATGCCCAGCAGCGAGATGTCTCAAACTGGGGGGGACTGGCATTAGCATTTTGCTTGAGATCAACAGTGTGCTTCTGAAACGTGTCTCCCCGTGATCCCCACTTAACTGCCCGTCTGTGTCGCCCAGCAGTCATGGGGAACGTGACCTGGATTCCTCTGGTGGATGTGCTTCAGCATCCTACTGCCACCAGACTGCAGCTAGTCTGAAGAAAAGCCCGTACAGCACGGAAGCGCACAGCGTGGGTGTCAGGTCCTTGGCACCGATTGTTTCTCTCTGTGTATCCATTCCTCCTGTTCTGCACTACCTGCTGTTACCGATGTGGTCAGAGGTGCCACCAGTCCCATCTCAGTACACCGACCCTTCCTCCCTCCCCTGGGCCGGGCCGTTCAGGCCCCTTTCTATATGGACGTAAGGCTTTGGGAAATCAGGTTTACTTTAATAAGACTCTCCGTGTGCTCACAGTGATTTCTGTACGTAAATACGTGGCTGAACAGGGACGGGCGGGTCAGATCCGGCAGCACAAAACCTAGACCTCTGCTACGGCTGCACAGCTACAAGGTACGTAAGGGGCAAAGGGTGAGTTTCTTTCTTTCTCCCCTTGCTGTATGGTATCTGATCACATCTCGTGATAGCCCCCTTCCCCTCACTTCCACTCACATAATTACCGAACATGGCTCTTTCGGGCTGCCTCTGGAGACTGACACTGTTGCAGCATGTACTTTAACTCTCCTATTGTCCCTCTGGGGGAAAGATAGGAAGAAACACTGAAATTAAACGTAGGTGGGGTAGCAATGATAATTATGTTGGATCATAACTTCCACTGATCTAATTAATACCACCTAAGTTGTGGCTTGTGCAACTGCCTTGATTTATTGGTTACATCCAGAGCTTGCAGAATCCAGACGTTTCTGCAGAAGGCCGTGGCGATAGATGTCGGATTTCATGAGCATCACGTGGAATACTTACACTGTGTGTAACAGTTTGAAGGGTGCCTGTTCTGTGATGCTCTTTAGAGACGCTATGAATTGTATAGCCCATTCGTTTCCAGCCCAAATCCCTTCATGCTGCTCTGAAAATTCTGTTTTCCCGCTGAGTCTAGTACAGCAAGCTCTAGGTGTTCCCAGCGTTAAGGGACAGTAAAAGATGACTCTCACCTAAGCTCCAGTTTATGTATTTGTTTTATTACTCAGGATATGTCTGGATTTTAGAGCTGAGTATGTCAGGAATTTAGTTACGAGTTGAAACCGCTTTATAATGCGTGGCTGTAAAGATCAAAGGTTGCAAAACCACCATTGGAGAGCCAGGTCCTGCTCGTCCAAGGCTCATCAATCATGACTTAGTTCTGGCCCATCTCGCACAATTTTCCACCGTGTGCTGTCATTCAGACACATGTTTACCCGTAGCAGCAGACCAGAGACTCTTCCGCTAAGTGTTGCCGTCAGTTCCTGACAGCACTTCTCTTATTCTCATACCCTGGTATCTCTTTTTCCTCCTCAGTTTTTTTTTCTTTGTCTCACAGTTGATAATTTGAGGTATGTGGCTTCTGGTAGTGGCACACTGAGAGTTCTCCCTTCTTCCACGTGGGCAACAATCAAGACCAATATAAATCAAGATGAAGATCTTCTTTGGTTCCCTGTAGGCATCTGCTGAAGACCATTACATTTGCACTTGTTGAAGTTCTGCAACCCTCTGCCAGCCTGTGCAGCAG
>NW_010394731.1:6799-10960 GCF_000710305.1 Buceros rhinoceros silvestris
GCTTTATCCAGCGAGACTGGCCCTAGACTCCTACCAGACAGGTCACCGAAGGAGGAGTCGAGGTGAACCAGACTCTTCTTGCACCACTGCCATCAGTCTGCTCTACAGCACAGGGCACGTCGCTTTATTTTTGGTTTCCCACCTTTGTTTCTCTTTCAGTCACGAGGCCCTCAAGTAAGGAGCTGTCTTTTGCATAATGGGGCACCCACGAGCCACAGGCTTAGGAAGCCTTTTGATTCCACTGTGGTATAAGAAATTATCTTTGTGCAATTCATCATCCCGACTTTGCCTGGGAAAACTAGGACGTCTATTATGAGTTTTCTTATGAAAGATTATTTAGTGGGAAATATAAGGTAGGCACTGGCAAATCTGGTTTTTTAGGTCTTCCTAGATGACCCCAAGATATTCATTCTGTCAAGAACTAAAATGAAAAAAATCCCAAAGTTCATTTTGTTTCAAATAAAATATATTGTGCAATCACAAATTCTTTCATCTGAAACAAAATATTTCAGTTGTTACTTTTTGAAATTTTAGATTTTATTTATTTAAAAAATAAAGTGAATTAAAAAATGAATTAAATAAATAAACCAGCTTTTTGAATGGAGAAATGCAAACTTTCCTCCAGAAGTATCTAAATTAAATACTTAAATAAAAAATGTGTGTCTGTATATTAGATTTCGCATCAAAATGTAACACCCGTTATCTTGAGGTTTCGATTTTGCCTATATTGGTGGCAGAGTTTGCGAAAGTCAGCAGCATAAAATGCATTTTAGTATTTTTGAGACCTGAAAGTTTTCCTGGCTTCTGCTCCTGAATGAACTGCGGGACTCCAAGGAGTCGGTTGAGTTTACAGTCAGCTGCCATCTAACTTACAGGGTGAGAAATGAGAATTAATCTGAGCAGGGCTGTCCAAATAACCCATTTGTTTCCTTTCTGAAGTGTCTGTTTCTGTAGATCCACCTTTGGTTTTCTCACCCCATGCCGCCCATTGCTTGTAGGGATTGCCAGGAAAAACATCAATTAATGTAATTTGCTCATTATTGTGGCTGTCACTGTCATGGCTGGAGGGTCAGATGCACGTTTGACAGTGAAAATCCAGATTTTCTGCCATGATTGGTGAGTCTAGCTACTTGGTTTCTTTTCATTGTCTTGTCTTTGGAGACGTGAAAGAAGCTCAAAGCATTGAGCCTTAGTTTTTTGAGGTGCCTGAGAAAGGAGTCGCGGGCAGAACTGTTTCCTGTTCTACTTTGTGCCTTTGAGGATGCAGGAAAGCTGCATCAAAAGGGAAAAGAGCAAAAAACGAAACAGGGAAGCACGGTTGCATTATCACCCTGAAGAAGCATTTTTATGCAAATGCACATAACAGTGAAAATAAAGCTCATGTTATGTTGCCTTTGACTTTTGTAACCGTTGGGGTGTGACAGGATTTATACTTTTCATGGCATGCCAAAAATGTTTCTTAACGTAAAGGAACTTTGACTAGCTAATGTAATTATGTCCATTACTCGCAGGGATCCCACTTTGTCCTGTACTTTGTCTTATTAATGTCTTCGCTGCTAGCAGGAGCTGGGGCCGGTGTGGATACCAGCATTGAGATGTTTCTTGCTGCTGCTCTTCAGCCCTGAAGAGGCTGCCGGAGGTTTCGTGGAGGAGGAGTATAAGCATCTGGCTCGCTTGAGGGCTGGGAATGACAGGAGCACCTAGAGTGGGGTAGAGCTGGAGGTAGGGGAAGGATCTGAGCTGGTGGCTGCAGCAGAGCTGAGGCAGAGGCTGGGCAAGTCGTGCTGGGTGGAAGTCCTATGGACCCATGAGCTGCATCCCCAGCTGGAAGGTGCCCTGTGGATCAGCCAAATCGGTACTGGCTGGGGCTGCTGGGCTGGCTTGAGTGGGGAGCAGGTTTGTGCTGCTCCTCAGCTGTAAGGTTATGCTGGGATCTGGAATTGGTGCTGGGGCAAGCTTACGTTGGGCAGTGGTGGGCTTCTCTGCCTGGATTTCCACCTGAGGCTGGCTGAGCTTTGGGGTAGAATGTGGCTGTTTGGCTGATTTTGTTGAGGATTAGGTTGTATAGCATTGAGTGGGATTTTTAAAGCCACTCAGCTTTAAACTCATCCTTTGGCTTGCAAGAGGACAAAGCTATTTCTCCCCATTGGTCCCAAATACCTTCTGAGGGAGCTGTTTTTCTGTCCTGTCAAGGCAGAGCCCAGATGTCCAAAATCCACTTTGCTGGGAGCGCAGGACCACGTGGGTGCAGCTCTCTCTGCTCTCCTGGGCAGGGGTTTGGGCAGATGCGGAGACATAGAGCCTCAAGCTGATTTCATCTGTACCTGCCTCTGTAACTATGCCTGGCTTCTCCTGACCCAAATGACCTAACTCAGCTGGTATTTCCTTCCTCATATTCCTTCCCTTACATCTACGCATCTCACCTGCTATAGTTTAACTGGCTGCAGTGGGGGAGTTGGGGAAACTGTGTGCTAACGCTGCACCCACCTCTGCCCTTCTCCCTGCCTGGCTTAGAGACACACTGTGTAAATGGAATTTTTAACATCAAAAGTTTCAATTACAGCAGGAAATGTCAGGCCGACAGAGTGCGACTGTTCCAGGATTCCCATAAGGAATACTCCCACCCCTACTATTTACCCATATGGAAAAAACAACCTCCGATGGTATTTTTTTAAGTTCTCAGGTAAACGGAGCTGAATGGTATCATCACATACCCGGCAGGCTTTCTGCAGGAGATGAAAAAGTGTAAATCATAGCACAGGGTCCAGAGCCTTTACAGTGCCTTTTTCATGAAAGAAAATCCCGGGACACGCTAAGTGGGATGGGGGCTGTTTGAGAGGCAGCTTAACCTCCAGCAAGTGAGCAGCCTCGGGGAAAGAGGAACGGGATGGCAGCCTGGATCTCAGAGCAGGATGTGGTGTGGAGAGCAGCATACGGAGTGGCACGTACACATCGCTGGAGAAAGGGGGCTTACAGGAGGGCATTACTGGGGCGCTGTCTAGGAGTGAGTTGTCCGTTCAGTGACCAGCAGAGCCGTGTGCCTTCCAGAAGAGCCTGGCTCTGTCTTCTTGGTGCTGTCTCTGGGGTAGCTGAGACAGGAATAAGGTCTCCCCTTCGTAATCTCTTCCAAAGGCTGAATGAATCCAATTCTGTCAGCCTCTCCTTGGTCATTGAGAGCTCCAGCTCATGGTCATCTTGGTCGCTCTCACCTTGATTCATCCAGAAGATGTACCTCCAGCATATCTTGTGGGTCACTAGGCAGTATCAGGCTCAGCTTTTATTGAAAGAAATGTTAGACTTTTACCATGGCCTCAGAGATCTCCAGTGGTCTTGGGTCTTGCTGGGTCACTGCTGAGATGGATGATGCAGCCACTTAATTCATGCCACTCCTTGCCTCAGGCAAGAACAGGTCATGCTTCTAATGACAGCGTTCAACCTGCGGGATTGTCTTGGACATACTGGTGCCTGAAATCACAACTGGGCCTTCCAAAAAAGCCTGGAGGACTTCAGTGGGCAAATTAAATCAGTAAATGCAGCAAGGAATTTAGCACTGAAGTCACCCGGCTCTTCAGGATAGTTCAGTGCATCCCGAAATCGGGCTCAGTCAGCATATTGTCCAGCAGAAGAGTTGTTGCTGTTGAGTTCTCAGAAGCGTTTAAGCTCTCCAGCCTGCTCAGCAAACTGCTTCCTGACGGGAAGTGTCTGTCTTCATGTGTGCTGTATGTATAGATGGGCACTTACTCACGCGAGGGAAGTTTTTCATGAGGCCGGTTGGTGACGTCGTGTGAAGCCTCACTGTGTTTCTCTACGGAACGGCACAGGATCAGAGCACAATACAGGCTGTTTTGCAGACGTGGTGGCACAGTACCTCTGGTTAGGACAAGTGGGAAGACAAGAATTTAATTGAAGAGAAAACAGTGAGGTTTTGTAATGTGTTTTTATTCCATAGGAAGATGAAAGCAAGGCCTCTTGAAATGTTTATGAAATGAAAAGGAAGGAGAACTTTGTAAAAATAGCTATTCGTTAGCTGGTTAGGGCATTCACCGGGGCAGAGGGAGCTGTGCTTCGAACTGGCTGTCCTCTGTCAAACAGAGCAGCAATATTTACCTACAGCCCGAGCGTGAGCCTGGGTGGTAGAGGAGAGGGCTTTGTCTTCAGCAG
>NW_010394731.1:11111-20807 GCF_000710305.1 Buceros rhinoceros silvestris
AAGGGAACAGAGCTCTGTGCCAGCAAGCAGATCCAGCCATGGGTTCATCCATGGGCACTACCCTCAGCAAATCGGCTCAGCTCTGGCTCACATGGCACTGGGGGGCTCCTCTGATAAACAGAGGAGCAGGATGAAGGACATGAGATAGGGTGGGAGAAGACATCCTCTGAAATCTTTGTCTCCAAATACAAGTTTAATGGATGTCTCTTTTCTTTTTCTTTTTTTTTTTTTTTTTTGGAGAAGCTTACTAGCTGGGGGAAAAAACTGTAGCACTCTTGCCCCTGACAGGATGAAGGACATGAGATAGGGTGGGAGAAGACATCCTCTGAAATCTTTGTCTCCAAATACAAGTTTAATGGATGTCTCTTTTCTTTTTCTTTTTTTTTTTTTTTTGGAGAAGCTTACTAGCTGTGGAAAAAAACTGTAGCACTCTTGCCCATGATGTAAATCTGTATAGATTTAAATTGATGGGAGAAATTCGCAGCTTGTGTAAACAGGCATAGCTCTGTGAAGTCAGTGGAGTCACACCAAATTCTATCAGCTAGGGATATAACCCATCATTTTTAATGGTATCGGGGAGAAAATGAAGAAAAAACCACGGCACAGAATTCACAGAATCGTGTCCATCACTTCCCTCGGCCTCTGCATGGAAAACATCTGTGTGTTACAAACCACTTTGATGTCTCCCGTACCGACTGCGGGCTCTCCTCTCTGCTGAATGGTACATTCAGAGGGCATCGCTCCTCTGATGTCAGCTGCCCGCGCTGGGAACAGGCAAGGCCAATATTGCTCTGAGCAGCTGAACACACACCACCTGCTGATCCCAGTGAGTTCATTCCACTGGTCTGCAAATATAAAATATTGAAAGGGTTGCAATTATTGTTCCTTTGGAGATATTAAGGTTTAGAAGCTGCCTCTAATGACTGATGTATAGTAGTAGAGCGTGATCTTTCCATGGAAAGTTGCTGGCTACAGCAAGATAAACCTTGTGTGTGTAAAATAAATGACATCTTTCTCTCAGCAGCTAATGCACGATGTTTGGTTAACCAGCGGTGCCAAATCCAGTGGGAATATACCAGTAATTCTACTGGGGGACCATTTGACTTTCTAAGTTCAGAAATCTGCTGGGTGAAACTCTGACTGGTAACGCAGGAGACCAGCAGAGATGCTGCGAAGGTCCCTGCTGGGGCTTTCTGTCTACATGTGGAACTTGGCTAACCAGTTCTGCTTCAAGCCTTTGTGCTAGGGCAGCACCCTGTGTGCACACGCGGTGGTCTTCATGTTCTGGTTGCTTCTGGGAGGTGTAGGAACAGCAGCAGATTCCCTGTCCTAGGGTCAATTATAAAAAGCAGCTTAGAACAAGGCAAAATAGGTGGGTAAGGAGCAGAGGATGCGCACGAGGCCAGTCGCGTGTGTAAAACAACTGTGCTTTTAGTTTATTGAGTTCAGCAGCTCGGCATCGGGCCATTCACTTGGGGTGGGATTCCTCTGGCTGTATGAGCTGATCTAGAGCTGAAGAAGCTTTGTGGCTGTCAGGGAGCGATACGGATCTGTCTGACAGGGGCCATCTGCTGTAGGCCAGGTGATTTACTCCCCAGAAGTGCCTACTCGCTCCGTTAACTCTGGTGGGAGGTGAATGTGGCTGAGCAGATGTGGATACCAGCATTGCTGGGAGTTAGGTGGGAAAACCCCCATCCTTTGCTGCATGGCAAGCGGAGGTCAGGCTGGCTCCTGGGGAAAAACAGCAGCTCAGCGAGCGAAGGGCCACTCAGACAAACCTGCTTGAAGCCCCGCTGACCTCTCTCCAGCCTAGCCCAGTAAATAACAGAACGGTGCATGTGGAGAACTGGTCCTGAAATCCTGAAATACTCCTTTTGTGTTCCCTTTTGTGAGCTGCCAAGCTAGTGCCAGCTGTGACAATGCTTCTAGGTTGTGTTTGGTGGCAGTTGTGTTGCCAAAGACAGCCTCTTGGTGTGGCTGGAAGTGGTCAGCATTGGCCGATTTATGGAAAGTCTTGTTGCTGATCCCTGCCAAACCCATCATCTCTCCAGTGGAGCCAAATCTAGCAATGACATCAGCGGCAATGTTCATTAAGTGTCATTAAAGCCATAGAGCTAGTGCTATGGATGGACTTGTCCCAGAGGAGACCGCTCCCTTCTGATCTGCTCTGCAGATCCTTTGCCCTCGATGTGTGGGTCGGTACACCTCGCTTCTTCTGCACCTGACATCAGTGGAAACTCCACGTTTAGGCAGGTGCAGAACACGCGGTACTGAGACACATCTCAGCGATAAGGGCTCTGAGCTGCTAATCGCAGAGGACAGCTCCCCATCCTGCTCCCACCCTGCTGTTTAATTTTGTGTTACCTAGCAGGAGAGGGTGATTCTATGAGCTGTCCTCTTCTGAGATCACTGAGTTTTTGGTATGGTGAGACTCGCCATCCCGATAATGAGTCATTTAAAGAGTTCAGTTAGTAATTTATGAAACAAATTAGCAAGATATTAAAGGCCTAGTGTGATGACGTGCTTCTGAAGTGATCTGATGACGGACTTGTGATGCAAACTATCGTATCAGATAGGCAAATAATAAAGCAAACTGGTTCATTCAAAAGAAAATAGTCATTCTCTGGTTACCATCCTCACCATAAATACGGCAGTGTAGCAGGGCTGGCACTGAACCATGTCAGTGAGCAAAGGCAAAGGGCTTTTATGGGAATGGCGATAGCTCATAGCCTGCGAGTAGGGATGTGTGAGGCAGGGCCCCTATTTTTGCGTAACTGTGAAATTCTGCAGAACTCCTAACGATGCATCTGGCCTGCAGTTGGGTCAGAGGAACCCAGCACAAGTCACTGAGGCTGGGCTAGCTTCGATTTCCAGATTTTGGGCACAGGTATGCCCACATTGCCCAGCAGATGTACCCACTGCTTTTTGGAGACCCTCCAGCTCATACTGAGTGCCCTCCTCAGCCTGAGTTTGGAGAGAGGCAACAGAGGTACAGGATGGGAGGAGAGGAGAGAAGTGCAGGAGATGCCCCAATACATTTGGCCAAAACTTTCCTTTCTCCAGGTTGCCTGACTTCGACATGGGTGCAGGCTAGTGGCGCTTCAGTCCGAGACAGGCCTCCAAAACCGGTCCTAAGCTCGGCTCTTCCTCAGTGCAACATCACGACTTTGAGCCCAAGCAGCAGCCAGGCTGGCAGCCAGAAACGTGGACAGAAAGCAGGTAAGTCCCAGGGCTGGGCACACTGGAACTGTTTTGAATCCCACTCATTACACTGTGATGTAGAAATAGCCTCAGATTATATTTTAAAACTGTTCAGCCCTGACCCACATCCCAGTGAAGTCAATGAGATGTTTGCCAGTGACTTAAATGGGCTCTGGAACAGGCCTGCAATGTTACTAGTGCCTTCAAATACTTCCTTCACCTGTAGGATGAAAGTCCTTCTCCTGAGTCAATGGGCCTCCTTACTCCTTCCTCCCCTCTCAGTTTCCATGGGCCCCTAGCATGGGAAACAGCCTTATTCATCTTTGTATTTCCATGTCTCTGAATCAGGCAGGTTCTGGGTATGTTCCACATAGAAGCCTGTTATCTTTTCAAATGGCAAAAAAGAGGGGATTTTTCCATAGTCACATAGTTTTTCCACAGAAATGTATTCATGAGAGTTAAACTTGCCCAAACTATGTTAATGTATGTGGTTGGCTTCTGTGCCAATTTTCATTGTGAATAAGACGCAAAATAAAAGGGCTCTTGTGTCTGCCTTTCCTCCTCCCTGAATCCCTCCCATAATTTTTGAGTTCATAAGCCCATTTTGTATGCGAATCAGATCAGGAGAGGAAAGGCAGGGGGATTGCTTGTTCTTTTAAACCGTGCCTTTGCTTTAAACTACTGAGAGGCACGGGAAAGTTACGGCTGAACCACAAATAATTTAATACAAAGGGGCTGGGTCTCATAGCTGGTGTAAGCTGGGGCAGCTCCACTTGTCCTGAGCGAACCTCGCTGATTTACACCCGAGGAGGACACACAGCCTTCGCCGCACAGTGGCTCTGTTCATCGTTGTTATTCTATTTCATCCGACAAGAGAAACAGTGTCTCTTGTTAATACAGATGTTCGGACTGTGGCTCGACAGGCTCCTTCCAGAGCACGCTCCGTGGGTGACAGACACAAAACATCGGCCGAGTTTAGGCAGCTTTGTTAGCCAGATGGCTATGAAACATTCATAATACAAGCTGTAGCTATTATGAGCCATTTCTCTTTGGTGCATGTCCTGACAAGCTGCTGTTATTAAGTTTCAGTGTATTTCTGTTAATGTTACCTACCTATTTTCATTCCTGTATGCTGTCACACGGAGCTGGTTGGCGTGGTCTTGGGAACTGGGCTTCAAGGCTCCTCCCTGTGAAAGTTGCCAGCTCATTTATTTGTTTCTTTCCAGTGGTTCAAGCTGGTGCGTTATTCAGAAACTTCTGAAAGAGCGGGGTTGGGTAAACCTCTGATTCAGTTCGTTTGAAAGCACCCTTGAAGTCCTCCTCCGCATCTCGCTCTCCTGTGGCTCTGAAATAGGCTCGATGAGACTAATTTGGAGCCTGTTTCTGAGAGATCGTCAGTGCTTCTGGTGGAAATGTCCTTCAGTTTGAATGTCCCTGCGATCCTTCTCGTTTGGGCCCTGACTCTCCTTGGTTTTTGTTTCTCAGTCTGAAGAGGGCAGAAGAGCAGGAGGAGAGGGGGACAGACACAACCTGAGCTGTGAGGTGTGACGGTCAGGTGGCAAGAAGATCACTTGTATTTTATGCTTGTGCCAGCGTGACTCTGCAGGGGCAGTGATCGCCTGTCCAAGTGATGGTCTCCTGGTGGCTGCTCAGTTTCGCAAAGCCTGTTAACTTTGCAAACAGTGGCAAGAACATAAGGGTCTCCAGGAAGCTCAGAGTACTCACTGCCCTTGATCCTGCCAGTGTTTTCTCCCTGTGTTTAGCAACAGAAAGAGCTGTGGGACAGGAGCCGCTCTAGGCTGTTGGCCAGTGGTATAATCCTTCTGGGGTGGATTGCATTGGGTGAGGAGGCTCTCCTCAGCCTACCTTTGCCCCATAGAAAAGCTGCTGAAGCTACACAGGAGTCTGTGCACAGCCAACAGCATGTGGACCGTGAGCTGGTGTCTCTGTGGCTGGAGCTCACTTCTACACACCTGGGCCAGCAGCGCAGCGACAGCGATGTGCCAAGTGCTTACATGCAGCTGGAAATACTTGGTGTCTAAGTGTCATTCCTGACAAGACGCTTCGGTTTTGGAGGTGATGTGTCCTGTGTCAGATTAACAGATGGACATAGGAAGCTCTTTGTAGAACATACTTGCAGCAAAGCAGTTCAGTTGGTTTGTTGGTTTATAGCACTGAAATGAACCACCTGCATGCTGAGAGCTGTTTCTTTTTCATGTGACAGTAGTCATGTTAGCACCCAAAAAGGTGTAATCTGGAGACAGGCTTTAGAAATCCTGAGATTTTAGTACGTGTAGCTGGGTGGAAGTTGCCTTCTGGTTTTTGCATCAGAGGCGCTCAGGTTCTTGCATTCACAGAGGATAAAAACGGGCTTTAAATCAGAGAAGGTGTTCTTAGGGAAGAAAATTATTTTAGTGGAAAGTCACTCTATGTAGTACTGCTCACTACCAAATTGTAGCGGTTGGTCATTCTGGAGAAATCAGGCAACACCTCGTACTCAACAAAATTATTCACAATACGAGGAGAGCCTTTCGTTCATGTGCAGCTGAAGGTGTAGCAGGCAGAGCTAAATTCCTCTCTGCAAATATTTTGTTACAGTGGTAGGGGCGAGACCCTTACACATTGGATGCTGCAAAAATAAGAGGGCACCCATGAGCTTTTTGGCTGGAGTACCCTCCTGCAGTGTCTCCAGAATCCTTCTGTGCCTTGACCACGTGAGCCAAGGCAGAGTCCCTGAGGGGCAGGAGCTCCTCTGGCAGATCTTGGTGGCTCTCACTTCAGCTGCTGCTTTTTGGGGAGGAAGAGAGGCGTGAATGCATGGTGCTTGTTTTGTAAAGGATAGCCCGAGAAGTTTCCATCACAGTTGCAATCTGCTTAGGTGGGCCCGAGTTCTCCTTTCCCAGGCTGTGAAGAGAAACAAAATGTCTGGCAGGCAACAACTAGATTATTTCAGAAGCTCCCCGCTCTCCTTTCAGGAGAGTGCTTGTGCCATGATACAGGAGTGCCCAGACCTGCAGACTCTCTTCCCGTGGCCTTGCCTCCAGTCTCCAGTGTGCCCGTCCTGTCCTGGGAGGGGGCCTTCTTTCATTGCCTTCAGTGTCTCCAGCTCCAAAGCAGACGCTGAGCTGCACCCAGGAGAATGGCCCAGGGGACCCGCTCGCCCACCCACCCGCCTCCGGGCGTTCAGGAGCTATGGCAAGGCCTCAGTAGCGTGTTTACAGCCCGTGCTCCAGCTGCAAAGGGAGAAGGGGTTTCTTTGCAGTTGTTGTGGAAATGGGGAGTAATAACGTTCTTGTTTCAAGAATTGTCACAAATGCTTGGTTTTGAGGCCAACCATTCAGCTCCTGTTATCTCTACAGATCAAGATGTTTATCTGTCTAAATGATTGCGGTGTGTCTCAGGAATTTGAAGGTGGTTCTTCCTATTTGTGGGAAAAAGAAAAAAAAAAGAATCAATCTTTGTTTCTCCAACTATCTAAAGCTTATTAGCCTCAGGCAGATCTTTTTATCTGTGAGGAATAAAGCAGATATGTCCACATCCTCAGTATAAATCAGTTTAATGCCTTTGGCCCGTATTTTTTTTTCTCCTGCAGTTTCTCTCAGGTGAGGTTTAGGCTGTGTTTAAGCAGCATCTTGTCTTCACGTGTCCAGTTTGAAGCTTAGCAGAACAACCATTAGCCCCAGCTCTTGGAGAGCCTGCACTGGATTCCACCCTGGTCTCCAGCACCTGCAGAGTGAGGTTTTGAGCCTTCTGTCAAGTAGCTGAGCAAGAGAGTTGCTTTGAAGGGTCAGTGGAGAAATTGAGCTCAGAAGGTGAAGGAGAAGGTGGTGGAGGTGAGTGCGGGTGACCCCAGATACAAGCAGCGTGCATATGTGTCCCCCCCACACCCCGATGCAGTTTTATCTGATGCTTGGGCAGAACTTCACTTGAGGCAGCAGGTGCCCTGGGGGACTGATGAAGGTTTAGGCTTTCCTGCTTCCCCGCTGAATTGACTGGTGCTCTGGCAAAGTGAAGTATGTCTCCAGAAAATCTGGTTGCCACGTGAAGTTTTCTCCCAAAATAAAACCTACAACTTCCACTCGCAGCTGGTTAGCTTGACTAAGGGATGTAGAGTTGAAAATTATCATGTTCATAGAGACACGGGGACTCCTCTGCCAAAATTCACATCAAGAAGAAGATAAGAGCGGTAAAGGAGACTGTCTCCTGCTGTTTCGGGGTTACTGGCAGAGCAGAACCCTCTTCCCCTCCCGGGGGGACGGCTATGCTAGGCAGGAGCAGCAGTGGTGGCACCAGGCGAGGAGCTGAGGATGGGGAGCTGAGGGCCACAGGTGCAGCGGGTGCTGGCAGCCCTGCCTGCGCTCTCCAGTGCCAGAGTCAGCCCAAGTGCCTCCGGCAGCTCCCAGCCCCGTGGAGTCGCCCCGAGCAGGACCCTGCCTTAAAGCCAGGGAAGCCCTCAGGTATCCACAAGCGATTTCTTGGGGACGGGGGTGTCCAGCCAAAGCAGGTTGGCCCTTCTGGCCAAGAAGGTCAGGTTACTGCAGTTCTGCCCCCCTCCTTCCCGGTTTCCTTTTCTATTTTAAGGGCGTGGTATATTTTGTAAGTTTTATGTTTATCAAGAAGTTGATTGTGTAAATAAAATTGCGGCCTTGTGTGCCAAATAGCTGGGTTATGATTTCCTGGAGAAGAGCCAAGGCGGTGTGTGGGAGCATGCCAGTGTTAATATGTTCACTTTGCTAAGAAATACGGCATGTGTGAAGCTCTTCAAGCCGTGGTGCTGGTTAACCCTTCCCTGGCACCATCGTCTCTGTGCCTCCGGCGGGCTTCCCCCAGCAGCGGTTCACCAACCATTTGTGCATTCACTGGCAGAAGCGGCTGACGCTCTCACGGGCTTACCTGGAGCCTGGCCAAATCAACGTGGGGCTTTGCAAGGCTCGGGATCCCACCCCGATTCTCCGTGCGCGGTGGGAGCCTGGTGTTCCCTTCAGCCGGTGTCGCACAAACCTCAGAGGGGCCTCCGCGAGAGGCTGGGTCAGGCACGTGCCTGGGGACGCGAGGGCAGGGAAAAGGGCCGTGGGCTAAGTGAGAGAGAACTCCCCAACTGTAATGACTTTATACCCTGTTTACTACTAGGTGCTATCCAGAGTTTACCCTGTTTCTATCCTGCAGAAGCAGCCAGAGTTTTTCTCCAGCAGCTGTTCGAATAGCGGCTGAATCGCCGAAGAGTTTGAGAGTGTTACGCTCCCATTGCTCGTTTCGTTGTTTTCCCCTACAAATCGTGCAGTCCCGTCTCAGAGCAGCTCCATCTCCTTCCACTCATCCTTAGGTCATTACATTCTGGAAGCATTTAAAGTAAATGGCTGCAGAAAATGTCACCTCTCGCTTTCCACCAAGAGGGAAATAATGAGTCGACTACTTCGGCAGACAAAGCGAAAGTCCTGAGGATGCCTGAAAGGGCTTCATTTTGCCCAACAGCGGGGAGTCGAGTTAGCGGTGGTACAGTGGCGAGGGGGTGGGGAGCCTCTGTGCACGGCGAATTCTTGCAACTCAGACAAAAATAGTGGCTTTCATTATTTTCCCACACTACGCCGCGAGCTTAGCGGTGGTACAGTGGCGAGGGGGTGGGGAGCCTCTGTGCACGGCGAATTCTTGCAACTCAGACAAAAATAGTGGCTTCCATTATTTACCTACCTAAGCCGGAAACCTGCCTGCATTTCAGGCATTTATTGTAATTCCTTACATAGCTGGGGATGATAAGCCCTGCTAACTAGTCCTTGCATGCTGGCTGAAAATGATAGTTAGTGTACACTGTCTACCCAAACAACTTTCTTCGTTAACCCTTTCAAACTCGCTAGGTTTGGGGCTGGGTTTTTTTTAGATAATATCGCTGCCAATCAGCCTCGCCTCAACACCCCCCACTGCCTTCATAAAATCCAGTTTAGTGGAACTCTTTGATTGCGGTCTAATCTATACGGGAGACGTCTCAGAGCAGTTCACACGTCTGAGATATAGTGACAAATATGGCTCAAATTTCAAAGGAATCAAAGGGAGCCATTTGGCCGACTTCCACTACATGTCACTGAAATTTGGATGCATAGCTCCTATGTGTTGCTTGAGCAGGCTGGATGCTGTGGTTTGAGCCTATTAATAATCCTGAGCCGTAGCCCGTTGGAATTCTTTTCTTTGAGCACTATTTTGCATCATCTAGGCCCAAATGCCGAGGAGGCGACAGGGCTTTGCTCTCAGGGGAGCGTACGGGGAGGAAGCGCCCACCTAGAGTTTAGAGTTTAGGCAAGGGGAGCTTACCTGTTCCATCTGTGCTCGTGCGTGGATCCGTGTCTTCCTGCAGCCATCCCGTCTTGCCGCAGCCCTCGTGGCTTTGCCGAGTGCCGGAGCGTGCCCAGCTGTCGCAGGCGCCCCGTCCCACGCGGGCTGGTGTGCTGCCCGGGCTGGCGTGCCCGCAGGCTCTGCATGGCGCACCGAACTTGAGACCCGAGG
>NW_010394731.1:20940-42496 GCF_000710305.1 Buceros rhinoceros silvestris
AAATGCCCGGTGGAAACTTTTACTAATTTCAGTTTGTGGGGGAAGAGAGAGAAAGAGTTTGCAGTTGGGCTCCTGCCCAAAGCTGTTTGCGCCAGGATGGTGCATCACATGACTCCCAGCAGGCTACTGTTCTGGGGATTTGGCAACCTCAAAGGTACAAGTTGCGTATTGATGTTTGGTACCAACGTTATATAAACACCATTTGCGCAAGGCCAGCAGCTGATTGTACAAGATGTGGGGAAAGACACCTCTTTTTCCAAGGGCAGCATTTAGCCCTGACTGCAATATCTTCCCGTCAACGATACAATAACAATACTTAGCAGGCATGTAGTTCTTAACATCATCAAAGCGGTGTACAAGCAGCAACTAATTAATCCTCACAACACCCCTGTGAGGCAAGTATTACCATCCCCATTTCACAGACGGAGATGATGGGACTTTGGAAGGTCAAGTGACTTGTCCAGAGCTAAACAGTCTGCAAGGGAGCTCATTAGCTCCTGACTCACCGCCACTGCTCCATGTACTTGTATTTTGTTAGGCAAATCCTCGTGGAAGCTGGAAGCTCAAAGCAAAGCACGGGTCTAAACACGGTGCCTTAGATCTAAACGCTGGATCCATTTCGTTTGAAATCGGTTTCGGAGGCCTTCCACTGCATTTTGGGTGGCAACGGAGGAAAACCAGAATGACTGTCATGCCTGGAAGTCTCCGAGAAAAATGGGGGTCGTGAAGATGTGTGTTGGTGGCTGTCCAGCTTTGCTAGTGTTTGCACTTCTGAGGCCACCAAATAGTGCCACGCTAGACAGGGTGTCACTGAGATCAGCAAAATGGCAAAGAAAAGCTCAGCCTCAATTCCTGCAGAATCGAGATCATTCTGTCTAGTCCCTGGAAGGCTCTTTGGCCACAAGGTTAAAACGGGCTGAAGAGACAACCCTGGAAGCCAGCTAGTGGCAGCAAACTGGGGTCTAATTCAGGCATATAGGTTTTTTCCCAGTATTGGGAAGCTTTGCTCCCAAGCTGCTGTTGTCCATGAGAGAGCCAGAGAACAAGCCCAGCTCTGCTGGGCTTGCACAACCGCAGTTGTGTGTGCGAGGAAAGGAAAAGATACTCACCATGTAACGTTGAATCGGGACTGGTTCTTGGCTCCGTGGTCTGACAAGTGCTCAGCTAGGTTTCATGAGGGTGTCATCATGTCACCGAAAGTTGTTTACACTAAGTCACCCTCCAGGAACTGGGTCGCAACTTTTTCTTTCATGGGACTTGGCAGCGATCTCAAGGTTTACTAGAAGCTGAAGAGAGGATGCGTATGCACAGCGCCAAAACCAACTTAGATGCAAAGGGAAGCAGGCCCTGTGCCACCGCTGGGTGCGTGGCACGTCGGGCTCTGAAGGCGATGGGATGGGACTTCACTGGTGTGGCTGCTGTTGCCTTTTGCACTCTGAACAAGTGTAAATGACTACCCAGAGGGAAAGCACAGTGGCAGAATCGGGGCCAGATCTTCAGCTAGTGTCAATCAGTGCCGCGGCTTCAATGGGGCCGCATCGGTTTGCCTTGGGAAAGGGTGTAATGTGGGAAACAGAGATAAGGGAACTCATGTTCTAGCACCCTACATCCTATGTAATTGCTTAAGTAAGAGCACAGCCCAAAACGGGTTTGCCGGATGCCGGGGCGGTGTTTTGCAGGCAGGGTTGCAGGAGGAGGTTGGATGAAGCCTCTGGTCAGGATGGACTCGGCTCCGGCTCGCTGCAGCCACGCAGCTTGGTACCAGCTGTCAGGAAGGCCGTGGCGGTACCGACCTCAGCGCAGAGCCCGGGTAGGAGGCCTTATGTTCTGGTGGCTGGGCTGTGCTCGGGCCGTGCCGCCGTATCTCTGCTCCTGTGACCCACGGTAAGCTGGAGTGAAGCCAGCGCAGGTCTGTGAGCTGCAGCAACAATCATACCTTTGTTTTGCCGAGCAGATGAATAGATAGATAACAGCGAGTTAATGGATGGCAGCCCCTTCCCCCCACGAACATCAGTCCTATCACTCACCTCCTCCCCCAGCAAAACGAGGCCTCGGGGAGAGAGAAAGAGCGCAAAGATTAAAACTAACCCATTGCTTTGGAACTCCTCAGTGAAAGGGGCTGATAAGAGAGGCCTGAGATCAGGAATCAGATTTCAGGGGTAACAAATGAATAACCAGAAAACGGAAGGATGCCGAAAGGGTTATCAGAAGAGAGCGAGATGGCGAGCACGTCCCAACAGCTTCTCTTTCGGAAAAAAAAAAAACAACAGAGGAAAGGTGTTTCTCTTGTAGCAGCGACAGACACAAAGAGCTCTTCAGGCCACTTTGCAGCCACCAAGACCCTGGAAAGACGAAAGAGCGTCCCAGAGCTCCGGTGGAGGTTTGTGAGCTGTTAGTCAAGCCCTGTTTCCACGCTGGCAGATTCCCAGGAGCTGTAAGCCCCACTGTTTTGTGCTCTCGCCGGGAAGCGAGCGATCAGCACTGGAAAGACTCGAGGAGTAGACAGGGCTCATGCAGCAGGCTCTGGCTCCGGCAGGGCAATGTGGTTTCAATTTAGGAGCTCTCCTCTCAAAAGCCTCCATGCAAACAGCCTGGGTATAAAAGCCCCTGTTCTTAGAGCACAGAGGTGACGGGAAGACTGTCCCCACCTCTAGCGAGGAGTAAGATTCAGCAGCAGAGGCTTCACAGAAGCGCTGCAAAGGTGCAGTTCGTGCCTCTGAAGATCTCACAAAAAAAGTAGTTGGGGTCCCTGAGTGACCCAAGCAGTGTATTTCCCCTGCAGACACACGGGCCTTTCGCACAGTCTTTGCTCAGGACAGATTATCAGGAGTCAGCAGCCCAGTGGGAGGGAGGCGTCAGGAGCTCTTCCTCTTTTTGGGATGGTGAGGAAAGGGGAACCCACTGGCTGTATTTTACCCCAGCGGAGATTGCAGGGTGGTGGTGAACTCGGAGGAGGAAGGCATTATCCTTTAGATTTCTGCTGTTATCGGGGTGATCTGGAGGAAGCTATGCAAGAGGCTGAAAACAGGCAAGGAGGATCCTTGGGCCTTGTCCTTCCCGCCTGGGGTGACCTGGGCTGGTTTTGAGTCTGTGTTTTAAAATAAAGGTAAGCCTGAGGAAAGGGAGGAGGAGAGCTCTGCCTTTGAGAATTTGTTTTCCCATTCCCAGTGGGTGAGCCTGTCTACTTACTCACCTGGGCATGTAGTAGTTAGTACAATTTTCTGGATAATAATAGTTTGGGGGCTCTGAAAGGGCAGCAGATAAACCAGTTGTGAGGGTAAACACTGACAACTCCTCGGATGGCCCCAGCCATCTCCAGCAAAGATGTGGCAGGCCCAGCTGCGGGGCGGGAGACCGATAAACCAGTTGTGAGGGTAAACACTGACAACTCCTCGGCTGGCCCCAGCCATCTCCAGCAAAGATGTGGCAGCCTCAGCTGCGGGGCTGAAGACCTGGGGCCAGTGAGGTCCCTTGAGCTCTGGACACCGTTGTCACCATCAGCCTCCACGCGCGTCCTTTATCCGCCCACCAGTGTGGTGAACAGGCTGCGATTATGGTGGGGTTTTTTTAAGTTCAGTTCTGGATTTGGAGCCCTCATTAGTCCCTGGCTTTGCACCTTCAGCACTGCTGTTTTCGCCTCTCTCTGGGCACACTCCAAGGCTAGCTCGTGCTCTTGCAAGGACAGGGGTTTTAAAAGCCCTACTGGGTACGATGAGACTTGAGGAAGAGTTGGAATATTAGGTAATTTTCCTGGCAGCTACCCTAAGAACCATTTTTAGGCCTGGCTTACATGAGAAAATGCCCTGATACAATTTTTTTTTGTTAGGAAGTGATTTTTTTTTACCACTGGTTATAGTGGAACACTCATGGGAGTGCAGTTGTTTTGGTGTCAAAGCGACTTGTACCATACAACGTTTCTTTGTGGTGAGAGCTGTGGAGCTTTCACTATTCAAATACACTCAGAGATGCACCATCTGTGTATGGAAATGAGATGTTAATGGAAGAGACCTCACTGCAGCCTGCTGAGGGTGAGCAGAACAGTAATTACAGTCTTGCTTTGTATTGTTCTTATGTAATGCTACTGTGGATGTTTTCCACCCCAGCTGTTTTCCTGCCCATTGCGGTGTGGAGTTTGGATCCCACAGGTTCAGGGATAGCACCAAAGGCAAGATAGCACCAAATCGCTCGTTTTCCCCTGCTCCATGGCCGTGGAGGCGCAGAGGCAGACCTGTGCTTGCAGAGTTTCTCTGTGCATGAAGCCAGGGATCCTGTCTGGTTTTCTTTGCATAGTCAGTTTTCTAGAACCGGAGAAGGGCTTGATCCCAAAGGTGGATTCCTAAAGCAGCAGATTTTTAAGGATACTTGAAACCTGAACCTGCTTCACCCTTAATGTTGTGAGCGGTGTTTGCACTTATGGTAAACCAGACCTGCACTGTATGAGTCACCTCATAACTTTCAGCTGTTCTGTATGAGCATCTTCCCTTCACAGAACACAACCACCACCGATCAGCCTGACGCTTCCCTGGAAGAGCTGGGCTGTAGGTCGCTGTGATTTTGTTGGGCTCTGTGGGTTTGCTGGCTGTGGCAGTGCTGGCTGAGCCTTGCTGGTGGGCTCAGCCGTGTGGAGATCTTCCCTCGTCATCAGGGGAGGTACGCTCCTGGAAATCCCAGAGTAACTGATTGATTCCTCAAGTCCTTTCAGGTGAGATTTCTGAGCAGAGAAAACCGGGGTAGAAAACAAGACATACACCAGCTTTTCTTCGGCTGTGTGTTATTCCTCCAGTAGTTGTTGACAACTTCTGCAAGATGACTTCATAAAACCTCTCCCTGAGGTGAAAGTATTCCCGCAACCTAGAGAAGCTCTACCAGAGCTCAGTAGGTCCTCCAAGGCATTTCATTCCTGATTGAGTACTACCAGAGACGTTTAAGGAATATAAAAAAACCCACCCATCCTTTAGGGTTTCATCCCATGTCCTGCAAAGATACTATCAGCTCTTACACCTGAGCAATCCTTATGATTGCACATTTAGATCTCGTGTGATTCCTCAGGGAGATAACACGAGATAACAGCACACGAGGCCATCCCGTGAAGTACCCGGCAGGGCTATCAAACTGCTTCTCACCGCCCCTGTGATGCTGGGTCACAAATCCTTTTGTTGTATGCATGTAGAAGAACTCAGCGCGTGTTGAGACCTGCTGGCACTACAATGACAGCGTTATTAGTACTGCTCCTATTAACACCGCTACTGCTACTAATATGTTAATGAGTCAGAGCATTAATAGATTAAGGAAGAATTATGTACTGAGGTAACGTGCGTTACACTTTGATTTCAAGCGAAGGCCATTTGCAAATGTCACACATGAATTACTGTGGGGATGTGTTTCCCTGCTTAGGAACTCCGCTGCTAGAGAAACATTTGGCATCGCTCCTGTTTTCCTAGAAGTTTTCCACAGAATCAACGTTTGTTAAATGGTGCTGCTTATTTTGCTCTTGTTTTCATTAAAGAAATAAGAAAGAAGCTAATTCTGTATTTTTTCAAGGCCCGGAATTTCCCATTAGTTTTGAAAGGAATTGAGGAAGAAAAGAAAAAACACAGGGCTGGTTCTCAAATGTGCTCTTTGAGGTAGTAGGTGAGAGACGGTGAAGTGTCCCTCTTCCCAACTTTCAGAGAAAATTCTCAGAGAAGCTCCTTTGGCGCAGTAATACCCATAGTCTACCTCCCTGACAGCCCTTCAGCAGCACGCGCCGCGCAGGGTAGTGCTCCTCAATGGCAGCAGAACGGTGTTTGATTTATATTTGCGGGTTCGAAATTTGATGCTGTGATTTAATTTTTGGAGGAACTATGTTCCCTTCCAGGGGAAATTCTGAAAGAAAGAAAGAAAGGAGGGGGGTGGGGGAAGAAGAAAAGAAAAGAGCGAGAAGGATAGAGGTTATGATAGTATTACGTTAGCGATTGGGTAAACTGACAAAACAGCCTACTGTGAGTCGGAGAGGTTGATTTTATACGTTTTGGCAACTTCTTAAAGCAGAAAATGAGAGCAGTACTGTCAACAGGGCTTTTGATATTCCTCGGTGTTTACACTAGAGATGAAAGTGCATTCTGAATTCAGGCGGAAGGCAGCAGGCCAGGCTCCGACTTTGGCGACAAGAGGTGATAAACGCAGCAGATCTACCCCCTGTAACAGCGGGTTGGAAACGGTTCTCCTGTTGCACAAGATGTTGTGAGATTTCCAGTTTTTTCCATTCCACTTGAAAGACGCAGGATCCGTAAAGGGTTTGTTTTCTCTTATGACCGCAATAAACCAGTAGAGCGCCAAGTCACTCGCTTGGCGTATGGGAGACCCAGCATCATGTTCCTGCTCTTTCTAGTTCAGTGTTCTGGCCTCTGGGCTGCCGAACTGGGCTCGCTCTTACTAGCGAATATTTTATGACTTACATCCAATATGAAATGATTCGACAGGAAAGCAATATCCCAGAACCACCTCTTGCCTGGGAGTTAAGATATCTTGGATTCAGGAGATCCAAGTTCAACTCCCTGATCTGTATCAGGCCTTCAAATGAACGTCTTCTGCGCCCCAGCTGAGCGCTGAAACCGTTGGCTGCTCTGGGCAGATCTGTTCATCTGTGTTTTGACCAGAATTTTCCTCCTGAACCACAGAAACCTTCTCCTACATGGAAGTTTGGCTGAAGGTGGTATGTATAAACAACCGAAAAACATGTTGAGGGGGACAACAAACTCTCAGAACCAGTTCTCTGAACAAATATGGGTTAAGACTTGTTTGCCGGTGACTCAAATCAGTCCCTGTGCCATTGTGTTCTTTTGCTGGGATTTAATGGGAAGAGCTATAAATTGTGGTTACGATTAGCCAGCAGGAAGGGTTGTCTGTCAGGCAGGTTGTGCCACCCTTACTCATGTGCAGTATTTCATTTCACAGGTTGTCTCAGCGATTTTGCTGGACCATCCCTGCGAGGCCGCTCTGCCCTGCTCCTCCCTGCCTCCAGCAGTGCTGTTAAGGGAAGAAGGGAGCTGCGAATTCCCTCAGGCTTTGGTAAGGTACAACTTCCTTCCTTGCTCACAACTAATGAGAAAGGCTTCACCTCTTCTCCAAACCTTCTTGCCTGTTTGTTTATAGAGGCCAGTACCCAGCCGGTGTGGGTAATGCTCCAAACCAGAGCTGGAGCTGGGCTGGAGGCTGGTCCAGCTCAGCTGCACAGTGGAGTTTTTGTTGGGTGGAGGCATCTTAAGTGTCCTGCTTGGGACAGAATATCTTGCCTCGAAATAAATAGGCTGCCCTGGCGGGTAAGGTGATTCTCAACACGAGTGAGGCTGGTGGAACTGGGCTTATAAAAATATCCGAGCAGTGGAAGAAAATAACTGCACTTTTCCAAGAAGATGTATTTTTCTATTTTAATTCTTCAAGGCTGTGATAAAATAAATGTTGTCTATGACGTAAAGCTGAAAGGCTGACCAGAACTTCCTTTGTGGTTGAGCTCTTTTTTTATTGATTGATTTTAAGTCCTCTAAATTTGTCAGCCTTGCAAGTGCAGCGGTGGCTTAAATTATAAGAGAATGTTTGTGTCTTTAAGGAAAAATACAGCGACCCCTCCTCCCCCTCGTCGTTCTCAACCTTGCAAGGAAACATACTCTCGGTCAGAATATTTTTTTCTCCCTCAGTGGAAAATGTTGATTAAATATTGAGAAAAAAAAAAGCAATTAAACCCCCCAGACTCTTAAATCCCAAGAATCTTTAATGGGAAACTGCTGAATATGGAATAGTTGCATAATTTTGGCTGAAAATACACATTGGCATTTTTCTGGTAGAAGCTGAAAGCTTTGAAAGAAACGTCTCGAAAAAAACCAACTTTTCTTTTGATAAAAAGATATTTTTTCAAGCATTTCTGTGCAAGCTGTCCTGCAGTTGGGCTGGTTGGCCATAGCCACATGGCTGTGCTGTGAAAGGCTTATGGGAGACCGTCCAAACTCGTTTTTTAATTCCTGAGCCTTTTGGTCATTCTTCACACCAGGACAGACACCAGGGTTTGGGCTGGGATCATTTGAGGAGTCAAGTCCAGTCTTGTCACACTGTGCTGCTGCTGTCAGCCCCTCAGGGGCTGGCATCAAGCTCTCTCTGCACTTTCGGGGCACATCTTTGCTTAGCTGGTTTTACTGGGGTAAAATTCCTCCTCTTATTATTCCCCACTGGCATGCACCGCTTTACTGCTGACTCGGGTTTGTTCTCCAAACGATGTGCAAGGTTGGAAGTGCAAAATACGAAATGTCCAGGAGAGATGACCAGGTTATAGCTTGTCAGTGACCCGAACGGCAAAGTTCAGCTGAACACTGTGGCAAGGTCTCAGAGTACTCAAATAATACAAAATTGCTCATTTTCTTTCAAAATCGATGCCTACTTACTTAGCTACCTTTTGGATGTAGAAATATATGGAATCTGGATATACGAAGTGAATTTCAGGGAAGAGAAACACAAGCACAAGGAACATGAAAGAGCTTTGCAAACCTGTGTAACCCCTGCCCTGTTTCTCTTCTTCCCTGGGTGCGTTGGCTGCTGCTCTAGTGCATTCGGAGCTCAGTGTTCTCAGGATTTCCCGTGTTAGGGGTCTAACTCCGCTGCCATCTGTCTGGGTCTTGCTTGTGGTCGAAGATTTTGAGAAGAGCTGGATATTGCCAATCTGCAAGACTGGAAAGAGAAAAGGGGGAGCCACGTTTTGGTAGCAGCTGAGTTTACTGACACCACTTAGGATGTGGACTTCTCTGCTTTGTTTTCCCTCAAGGAAAAGAGATACAGAGAAGTTAAAGGAGCTGTAGGAGCTCCTGTAGGAGCTGTAGGCAATCCTGTAGGATTGCCCAGTCAGTCGGCAGCAGAATCAGCCACGCGGGTTGTCTGTGAGGATACTGCTTCATGTCGGCTCCGTTTAGCTGTTGTTGAGGTCAGTTTTTCCAGTGACCTCCATTATGGGAGCTGAGGTTGGCCATTCCTTGTCCGCATGCCACCTGGCGCGGGGCCCTCGCGATGGCCAGGAGTACAGCTCCAGAGTAAACGAGGTGCTCACAAGGTACACAAGGTGGTTTTCAGCGGCACTAGGGAAAACAGTTAACGGGAGCGGGGGGAAGATTTCTTTCCACAGACCTTTGTTTAAAGGGTATTTTGGGGGGGTGAGTTAACCTTTCCTTGGGTCTCTTGCCAGCAGGTGGGAACCTTTTTTAAGCCGTCCTCTTTCTGAGAAGGGCTGAATCTTCTGCCTAAAGCATCCCTTAATGCAACCTTTGTTTAAAGGGTATTTTGGGGGGGATGAGTTAACCTTTCCTTGGGTCTCTTGCCAGCAGGTGGGAACCTTTTTTAAGCCGTCCTCTTTCTGCCTAAAGCATCCCTTAATGCAATTAAAACCAGCAGTGCTGCTTCTTCAACACTGGGGCCTCCAATACTGGGAGGGGAAGCGGTGGCTCGTCTTTGAAGTCCCACCTACGTGAACATCAGTGGCAGGACTTCAAAGGGGAGCTGCTATTTCCTGTTGGAGCTCAGCCCCGGTGCTCAGCACTGCTAACAAAGCAGTCAGACTGGTTGTAAAGGCACTGATCCAGCAGAGAGCTTAAGCACATGCTTAAGTCCCTCAGGACGTAACCGCATGATCTGCTGGGTTGGGACTCAGCTTGCCTGGAGACTGGACTGATGGTCAGGGTTGCATCTCCCAGGTTAAATTCTCAAGAGGAAAAGCCAGGTTAAAAAACCTTTTACAAGTGGCTTGATGGGTGCTGCAAAGCTGGGCTCACCATTGAGAACCAGCGACCTGCGCAGCAGCAGGAGGTGGAAACACCATGAGCGATGCGACTGAATTTAGCAAGCAGCCTGGGGACAGGCAAGAGGCTGCAGTAACTATCAGCAAACGCTTGTAAATCATGAACTCAGAGCTAGCCTAAATCAGCATTGTTGAGTTCACCTCAGAGGAACTGGCCAGGTGAGGATCTGGCCCAGTAGAGCTGTAAAGATGGGAGGCTATTTGCAAACAGGTCAGAAATGCTAAAGGCACAATCCCTCAGCCCCACCTTTTGCTGAGTAATATTTTATTTCAGTGTTAGTTCCTCTGCTGTCTGTGGAGCTACTTGCAGGCTAACGGATGGCGGAATTGGGATGTAATTTTCTAGCAAGCATTATTTAGGTAATTCATGTAATTTGCACCAACTTATTCTCTCAGTTTTTGCCCTCAGGCTACAGACAGAATTTGTGGTTGTGACCTGCAGCTGATGCGCAGGTACCACACTGTTCTCAGCATCACATCATCCCCTCTTCAGCAGCGCAGCGTGAGAGCTTCTCCCTCATCACAACCTACACGAAGCCCCACGGTTGGCTTGTGTGGAGCAATTAAAGGATGCCTGAGAGATGTTCCATGCTGGCAGCATGGGTGTTTGCAGTTGGCAAGGCTGCTCTTCTTTGTGGATCAGTTGTTTCGGATTGAACGTGGTACTTTTGTAGGCTGTGGGAATAAACAGGTCACGAAGCCTGTTTGAGAAACCCAGTAGTTTCCAGGTCCTGCCCCCTGAGGTCCTCCTGTACTTGGGGTAGCACAGCCTGCCAAACCCGATGGTAGACTGCTGTGTTCCTTCACCTCGCTGTTCTCCCTGTAGGGGAATCCATTGCCTAGCTGCTAACCCCCTGTGCCAGGACAGTGATCTGAGAACAGTGCGTTCCCTGGAGAAAGGCCCCCACACCTCCGCTTCTTGGTTCAGGTGCAGGATGCCGGTACAGTGCTAACGTTACAGTTAGTGCTGCGTGATGTGTCCTCAGCACACTCCTGGTGGGCTCAGGTTGGTGTCTCCACTCTGTGGTTTGGTGTGGAGGCGTGGTTTGGAAGCACCTGCTCACGAAGAGTCAATGCGCTTTTCTTTGGATGGGGAGGTTGGATGGGGCAGTGGTGGACAAACAGCAGCGTGACTCATTGCTCATGCCTGAATGCTCTGCCGAGGGTTTTTGTTCCTGAAAGCGAGAGTGGTCACTTCACCTGAGGGCGAAGCTGGTGACCTCAGAGACTTGAAGAAACTCAAACTCAGCTTTTCTGCACCTTGACAGTTCTCAAAAAGCAGCCGGTGCGATTTCTTGGGAAGGGAGCCTTGTGTTGTGACTGAGGCATGTGAGCAAGAAAACCATTTGGTTCTTGGTGCTGACACAGGTGTCTTGGGTGGCCTTCAGCAGTTCATTCCATCTCTTTTTCTTTGGTCTCCCACCTGTAAATTTGGCTCATAACTCCTTACCCATCTGGCTATTAGCCATCAAGTTCTTCAACTAAGGGGTACACCTCATGGCGTGTTGTATCGGTACTAGGTTTGCTCCTGAGGAGAATTCTCCTGTTAAACAAAGAGACAATATTAATAATCGATTGAGACTGGATGGATTTTTTGAAGGATTTCTTCCAAAGCCTCTTTGAATTTAAAGAAGGTGCATTTTGTTAATCTTCTTCATTTGTGTGGTTTTTACCCATGGGTTAGTACTGAAGGGGTTTTATCCAATTCAGGGTGTACATGCAAATATTTCTATTTGAATAATACTGGAGAATAAATTTAGAAATGTTTAAAGAGGGTATGAATACCTCAATCTGCTAGGTGGAAAAATTACTACTTCTTGTGGGTAACCCAACCTGTTTAAGTTGCTAAAAACATAGCTGACTTGAAAAAAAGAGCAGAAGGCATAGCTGAAAAGAGAGTTTTTTTAAAAAAACAACTCTCCTCAGAGTTCTAGTTTAATATTTCAGTGTGCAACAGTATTTTCATAACTGCAGCTTTTTTGGGCAGAGGTGGGGGGAAATTAGAATATATTAAAGAACTCTGGAAACCACTTTCTATTTGTAAAACATGTTGTGTGTGTATCATAACACCTACAGTACTTGTAGAAGTGCCAGATTGTGCATCGGCTGCCAGAATTTTCCTTGCTAAATGACATTATACTACTTTGTGGGTATTGAAAACAAATATTTTGAGGGGAGGGAGCATTCTCATCCACAAAGCGTTCGTCACGCTCGCAATATTCAGTCATAGTTGAAGGTTGCCGCGCTTTTTAGCCGCTTACCGTAAGTCAGAGGATAGGTTTGATGAACGTTGGGTACTCTCCAGCTGCTCATTCATATGTATTTTTTGCCATATAGCAGCCCCTAGGGGCTCCGGAGGAGATGAGGACCTTGGGATGTTGGGCACCGTACGCACGGGTCATAGAGGGCAGTAGTGGAATTGGAAGAATATGGTGGTGATCTTCAGAAGTGCAGCCCCAGAGGAGTTTTTCTCACACAAGCTGGTGTCAGGAGGCGTGTGAGATCGCCCGGCTGGGTGGATGGAGCGAGGCAGACGGTGCTAGCGTGAGGTATGGTCAGGCGAAGGCCTGGGGCACTGCAACGAGGTCTCCTGGTACAGCGTCTGGTGTCTGGTACTGGAAATGAAGGAGATGGGAGAGATGATGCGTTGCTGGCTGGGCAGCCTCCGCTGGTGCTGAACGGGTTATGCAAAGGCCATCGCCCTGCTGTGAGGTGCAGATACACTGCAGGTACTTCTAACCGAGGTTACCAGGTAACCCAGGGTCCCCCACACGCTTGTGGGTTTTGAGGGTGGCGCAGAAGTATTCTCTCACCAACACAAGATGAGCCCTGAGAGATCCCACTGGAAAAAAGGCTCTGGAAGAGGAGCGAGGAAGGAGCAAACGGGATTAGGGGCTGCTGAGGTCTCCTCGGTTCAGCTGCTGGAACAGCCTCCACTGGGCTTTTCGCTGCTGCTTATGCAGTAAAGCCGCCTTAAGACTTCTCTAACTTACACCCAGGGTTATGCCCCAGCCGCAGCCCAGCGCGGAGCTGTTCCTGTGCCAAAGGCTGAGAGGAGCCCGGAGCGTGGCCCAACGCCCTGCAGTGCCCCGATGGCATCAGCACGTTGCAAGCTGCATCTGCCAAGCACAAAAGTGGAGACATTTCGCTGCTGCTTATGCAGTAAAGCCGCCTTAAGACTTCTCTAACTTACACCCAGGGTTATGCCCCAGCCGCAGCCCAGCGCGGAGCTGTTCCTGTGCCAAAGGCTGAGAGGAGCCCGGAGCGTGGCCCAACGCCCTGCAGTGCCCCGATGGCATCAGCACGTTGCAAGCTGCATCTGCCAAGCACAAAAGTGGAGACATTTGCTGACATTTTATATTATGTTTCAGTGGCACTCCTGGTTTTGTTTGGCATAAAAGCTGTGATTAAAATGTGAGCTAATTAGTAGTTAGTTATTAATATCTACTTGCTTTTTAATCATAATAGACAGTTGTGATCAGTTTTCATGGGTATGAAGAACTAGTGTCCTGCTAAAAACTGTAACATGCTTTAATCTGCAGCTGAGCAGTTTTCTGGGGCTGGAGAGACCTGCTGGCTTTTAGAATTTGCTATTAGAGATGGATGATTAAAATAGAAAGGAAATGGAAAGACGATTTGGAGCCAGTTTGGAAAAAATCTTCAGGAATGGGCTTTTCTGGTTTTTTTACTCTCCTTCTAGAAATGATATTATCTGGGGTTGCTCCAGAGGCTTCAGGGCACATTAAAAGGTAATAAGAAGGGCATGGGGTGAGAAAAAGGTTCCTGCTGGGTTAAAGAGAGACACATGATAGCTCATCTGGGAGCAGAGAGTCAGGTTTAATAATGTCCTTGCTAAACGCAGTTAATAATTGAGGTCAGGGCCCTGGGTGAGGGTAATAAGGGGATAGTCTCCCATGTGTGGAGTGACGGGGTAAGGCCGAGCTGCTCAGAGCACACGAGGGATGCTGGTAGCAGGCGCACAGCAGAGCCGGGCTGGGTCACTTGGGACCCTGATGGCAGCAGGTAGTTCACAGAGCACTGTTTGGTTTTTTTTTCCTTTAAAATGCCTGATAATTGCCTTGCTTGCAGAAGAGGGGTGCAGCCCAGAGGCAAGGGGCAAGGATGCTGGCTTAGCACAGTCAAAGTGCGAACTGATCAGCTAGCAGAGAGCTGGTGAGGCCAACAGGCTTGTCTTGCTCCGTCTGGCTGATGTGGCTAGGTGTAGCTGGCATTAGGAGCTGAAGGGCTGTAGAAGTTTCCATCAGAAGTTTGGTTTAGGTATCCAGGGTCGTCATGCGTGTTGTGCCCCAGGTTCAGACCCCAAACCCAGTGCAGACATCTCAGAGCGCTCTGCCGAAGGCAGGATCACCTTTTCCTTGTCGTACAGGTGAGAAATCGAGCTATCAAATACCCGAGAGACTTGGCTAAAGTTGCACAGGGAATCTTGCCAAAACAGAGTGAGGTTTGTACTCTCGGCACTGGTGCTGGCCAGGTCCTGTACAGCATTTGTGCTCACACCGTCTGTGTTGCCACTGACACCAGCATGTTCTAACAAGAACCTCGGGAGAAGAGTTCATAGCTACCACAAGAGCCAAAATACGCGATGATCATTTTCTGGGTGAATGGAACTGAACTGTTAAGAGTAGAATAACATCTCGTTGTCATCAGTCTAAGAAGCCCAAACCACCTCTGCATCGCGTTGGCGGCAAAGAATAGCCTTTATCTGAAAAAGGCAAACGTACTGAACGTGCCTGTACTTCGCGGTCCTGATCCTGCCACAGGCTACAGGTGTAGGAATGCCCGTCGCTTTGGTGGGGCCGTGGGCTGCGTGCTGTGAGCCCGGTGCTTTCTCTGTGCCAGGATTTGAGTGACAGCTTTCTGGGACGAGGCACACATCATTCCTGGCACAGCAGGGGAAAGCGAGTGCGACAGTTTCTTCCACCTCATGGCAAAGTTGGAGAGAGGATGGGAAAAAACACTCTCTGATTACAAGCCATGTATGTGCTTTGGCAGAGAGAACACAGCGTAATTGTGGGCCAGAATTTTGCCATTAAGTGGTAAATCCTTGAAAACTGTAATTCTGCAGACTTGAGACAAGGGAAAAGCGTGTTTCCCAGGCTTGCCCTGAGAGCGGGGAGGAATGGGAGCATATTTTCGGGGGGAAGAGAGGCACTGTGGTGCTGCGTAGGTCTGGGTTCAGCTCCAGACGCTTGCAGGGTTTCTGCTGCAGCGTGGCCCACCCTGTGCACTTGATCAGCCAGCGCCTTTATTGCCCTTCCCATTACCTAGGAGGGGGAAACTACCTCTGACTGGTGAAAAGGTCTGGGGGAAGGACACCCTCTTCCCAGTCAATACACCGCCCAGAAATCCACAGCACCGGCACGTTGCCCAGCACAGGCAGGGTCCTGTGACCTGCGGGGACGTCTGTGCCAGCAATTAATAATAAATCACAAATATCAGACCAGTTCTCTGACAGACCCTTCCTTCCTTCCACAGGCTTGTACTCAAAGTATGGGGTAAGAAAAACAAAAAAGGAAAGAAACAGCTTTCTAAATGGCCAGATTGCATTAGTTTGGCAGTGCTGGCTCGAAAAAGGCATGGTAGCACATGAAAAATTAATCAGTATGTGAAGGACTGGAACATTAGCACAAGATCTAGTAGACTGATGAAGGATTGAAAATACTGCATGAATAAGTCATTCATAGCTTATCATCCCAGTAATCATTTCCTCGGTGATAACCGCTTTTTAGAAAGCATTAAACTGAACATGGCATGGACTTAAAATTTAAGATAAATCCGGGCCACATTTTGGCTGTGCGTGTGGTTGAGTGGCAGAGGGGAGATGGCCACAAGCCATTTCTGTGAGCTCTTTGTGCAGGGACACGTGCTGGGCAGGTCCCCAGGGTCAGCAGCGCCCAAAGGGGCATCTTTTAAGGGATGCAGCTATACACAATTCCTCTCACATCTAAATGCTGCAGTCGTCCTGTGGCAGTAAAATACTTGACATAGCTTGTGGCCAGCTGGACCATCCATGTCCCCGCTCCCGAGCGTGGGTCCCGGTCCAAAAGCTAGTATGTGGTCTGCAGCAAAATATCATACCATGAGGCAGAAGTTAATCGCTGTGTTTCCTCACTCTTTAGGCTTGGTTTTGTCACTGCCATAATGTTCTTTTAATGTTGTTACTGTTTCTTACATGCATTAAGTGTTTCACGAATGATGGATGGCCAGGCCTCTCTGATGTTTGGTCGCAGCAGCTCCGTTACATGTCCTGCTAAAATGTTAGCCAAAGGGGACAATTAAGAGTCTGTGTGTACAGCTAGGATGGATTCAGGGCTTCTGATCTTCAGATGGGTGTTGTCAGTCCTCACAGGTACGAACCAGCCCGGATTACGCTGTTGTGCCCCTGCTGTAACTTCTGCGTTACTCCACTGTGCCCAGAGGAGAATCCATCCCTGCTAGTGGTGGCGGGTGCTCCCAAAGTCACAGAGTCCCAATTGTCCTCCCTGTGCGATTCATTTGCCACATGTTTAAAAATGAATGTAGCTGTGTGAATAAGAGGAAAAGTTCAGGCAGAGGAATAATTTATAATTCCCAATAATATTGCTTCTAGCTACTGCTCTGTAGTGCCAGTTCCTGCCCAATGTGGTTTAAGCAGCTAACAGCTATAAAAGTTTGTTGACCTGAGAGGCTTAGTATCAACCAGAGGTACAGTCAAAGTCAATATGGAGGCTGAAAGTCCAGTGCTAATAGAAAAATAGAAGTCAATATTTAGGATGTGAGTCAGGAACTTAAAATAGGAAAGTGAAACAGATGAGGGCTGTAGCTGCAAGAGTGCTGGAGGTGAAACGTTTAGATCCAAGGACCGCTGCTGATTACTATCTTCCCCTCTAACAAGGTTGCTCATTCTGCTTCAGAAATCCGTTTCCAGTGGCCAGGCCACCTCCCTGACCTATATTCCTCAGACTGCCGTTACGTCAGAGCCTGCCTATTTGGGGTTATAAGTGAAATCCTCTGTTTCTAGGTGAAATCCACAGGTAATTATATATGGGGCGAATGTGGGCTGGGGCACGGAGAGGCCAGGAGAAGAGTTTGGCTTAGCTCTGTTTATACTGGAAAATCCCCTTTCTAAGGCTGCACTGTTAAGGCTTGGAAAGGAGGGGAAGGGGCACAGGGGAACTCCCCCTGTGTGAGGTGGTAGCAGCCGGGAACAGGGATTTCACAGTGCGGCTCTTCCAGGCAAGCGTCAGGTGGAAAAGCAGCCAGCCCTGAGTGGGGGCTTTTGTACTGGAGAGGGGCACGAGGAGCTGAGAGCTCTTACCCACAAATGAAAATGCTGTGGCCTTATTTACACGATGAGGGATGGGGAGCAATGCCCGAGCACGCTGATGATGAATTTCTATGCCCTTCGGTGAGGTGGTGTTTTAATTTACACATCCTTCCCTCAGTTTGCTTGCAGTGGACCAGATCTGCAGCAGATGTGAAGCTGTCCAGCTCCATTACAGTCAGTGGAGCCTCGTTACTCCAGCTAGAAACCGCATCCACGTTTTCTGGTATTTAAAGAAATTGCCATCTGCCAGGTTCTGCTGTTGCCCTCCCTTTCCACAGAGAGAATTGGTAGCTGAGAAGGTTTCTCGGGAGTCACACTGGCCTTATTTTGCTACTGTAAGAGGAGCCCATCATTTCCTCCTCCAACACATGCAATGACATTCTTTTGTTTTGCCTTTGATGTCATAACATTGTTTCCACAGACGTGCCCTGATCTTGTTGTGACAAAGTCAAGTCCCATTCAATTCAAGAGGAAAGTATTAAGAAAAGGGTGAAAACCCCTGGTATTAATTAAGCGCCAAGCTGGGACTTCAGGCATCTGCTGCTGTCTTTATTTCCTGCATGTGAAGTGCTTCCGCCAGCACAATTGGTTCGTGGTGCAATCCTAACTTGGATTAAAAAAAAAAAAGTATGTAATGAATGAAGGAATCCCGTTCAAAATCTGAACTGTGCTCGAAAGGAACACCAGCAGTAGCAGGGAGATCAATCTGCTGCATCCGACACGGGCGACTGGGAAAATCGGTTATTGAAGCTTTTTATGAAAAGTAAGGTTTGTTTCAACTGAACTACCTGGTCTCTACATAAATTCAAGCTTTTTATTTTTATGTCCCAATGCCCCAAACTTCAAATATTTAGGCTGAAGCAGTTTGATTGTAATACGGTTCCTGTTTCATGCTACCCCGACTGACCATTGTGAACTGCAGCGGGTTTTAATTTAATGCAAGTGCAGAGGTCTATACTTTGCTGGCATTACTGTAATATCAATAGTGCGTGTGTTATTTTTTTCTGCCCAAATGCTCAGGCAATATGTCATGTCAGCACATCCTAAAATGCATACATTGGGTTCTGCAATGCCTGGTAGCTCTTTACTTAGTATTTCAGGTGTAGAAGCTGAGGCACTTCACGAGGAAGGATTTGCCCATGGTCCTAAACGCAACCTGTTGTAGACTCGGAACGTAACTGGATCCCAGTCTGATGGGATGTTTCCCTGAAGCAGAAAAAGTCCGCTCATCTCATACTCCCCCTCGCTGCAGCCTTCCTGTTGCTAAGGACGAAACAAACTGATCTCTGTTTGTCTCACCTTGGGGACAATATTAAAATGGATACGGCACCTTTCAGCCAAGCTTTTTCAGCTGGCGGGTCTCAGAGGTGAGGTATCCGTAGAGATACATTGTCTATACATAAAGGCATACGCAGAGGGTGCTCCTGAGGCTGGCAGAAACCGGGGTTTCTGATTCTCAACAAGCCCAAGGAAACCACATTTTCTTTCCTTTTTTTAACACCAGGTAAAGCAGCAGCTCTTGGATCTGGCACTGCTCAGTTTCCCTCCTGCGCAGCTCTGCTGGGCTGTACTTTGGTGCCTTTCTGCCTCTAAGGGAAAAGCTAATGCACCCCTGGTCCCCAACTGCCCTTTGGCCCCTTGCTCCATCCCTGCACAGCAACTCGACTGTCTTTCGCTGGTGTTGCCGCTGGTTGTATGTGCTGTGGGCTGGGTGATGGGAACTCACTGCTGCTCCCAGTGCACCATGGAGCTGCAGGGACCTTCTGCTATTTCCCTGCTGGGGCACAAGGCAGAGGATGTGCATTTCAGGGTTGCATCGTCTGCTGCTTCCAGGTGTGCCAGTAATACAGGCAGGGCTCTTTCTAAATCCTTGCTTTGCCTTTGAGAGGACAAAAGTGAATCAGATGAAGCTTTTTGAGGCTCCTTGAACCGTCAGTTCTGATGGAACTTTGTTTCCACAGAGAGCTTTTTGACTGGGAGCCGTTTTCATCATCGTACCTCTGGGGTAGTCCCCTAATTTCAGAACAGACAAGCCACGAGTCAGTTATAAACAAAACTGCAAACAAAGTTTTGTTTGCAGACTCTTGTATAAAGCATTGGGTACGTGTCAAAGGCTTTGAAGGTTTTGTTTCAAATATAGTTGGGTATTGTGAAACGTTCTTGTTACAACATAAAGATTTCCTATCATCTAGACACAAGTTCAGCAGTACAGATTTTAGAGGGACGGAATGTCCTAAATTGACCTGAAATTGTTTTACTCTGCATAAACATGTCATGATTTTTAAAGAACTTAGCATCTTTTATGGACAGAAACTTGGAATGTCTCCCCTCAGACAGTACAAAGCTTTCAATTGTGAGCCCTGATGAGTTGGGAAATATTGGATTTTAAACTTATCTTTCTTGCAAGACTGCACATTGCACATCCTGTTGCTTAGAAGGTTGTAATTTTGCAGAGGTGCAAGGGAACAAAGCTTGAATTTCTGTCATCTGGGCTTATGTCTAAAAATACGTCTCCAAGGAGGTCCCAAGGAGGAATATTGACATCTGTTTCCTTCCTCTGTTTGCCAAGAAGAGGATGAAAAATATCTTGACAAGTGGACATGAAGAACTTTGCAGGACTGGTCTAAAAAAGAGTTGCAAAACAAATCAACAACTCCGTTATTGAAGTCCTGACCGCTCAGAGTGGAGGGTGACAACATCCTTCCCTGCCACCCCAACACAAAGGAACCTGTGCCTGGTCTGGTTAAAACACCAGCTCTATTTCCCAGATCTTCCTACAAAACTGGCTGTGAAAAAGAGAAGCGGAAAAGTTAGAGAGCAAAATAAAATATCTCTTCCTAAGGGGCTATTTGAGATGCACAAGGAAGAGGCCCTCACACCATGGCAAGTCCCTGGGTAAAGCTGGAAAGAACAAACTGCAGGCTCCTGGGCTCACCTGCTGCAGGTACACTTGCCCCTTTTGCCCAAGCTGTGTTTCGTTAGCATCTCTCAAGGAGGGTGGGCTGTTAAATGATTCAAGCTGGGTAAGATTTGCTGCAATGGAAAACTTGTTTGTGTGTCTCTCTAGTTGAAAAACCATTTGCAATAACAGGTTAGCAAATCATTGCGGTAAAGCGGACGGTTAACCTAAGAGTAGCAAGTGCAAGGGGAGCTGAAACTGCGTTTTAATTTGTCACACTTCTGAATAATTGATTGTACATCTGACAATATATTGAAATTAAAACCTGAAGTATGACATACAGTAAATAATTCAGAATGGCTCTTTCAGCAAGTGTGAGCGAGGTTATTGATACTTCATTTTCGTTAGATAGACGCCGACGTCAGCTCCCGCTGGCGATCTCTCAGTTGACTGATTGTGCTTGCGTTGGTACCAGGGAAAAATTAAGGGCCACAAAAATGATGCGAGAGTTGGAACCCCTCTGCTGTGAGGACAGGCTGAGAGTTGGGATGGTTCAGCCCGGAGAAGAGAAGGTGCTGGGGAGACCGTAGTGCGGCCTGTCAGTACTTAAAGGGGGCTTTAAGAAAGATGGGGACAGACTTTTTAGCAGGGGCTGTTGTGTCAGGACAAGGGGTGATGGTTTAATCTAAAAGAGGGAGATTTAGACTAGGTACGAGGAAGACATTTCCTATGGTGAAGGTGGTGAGACCCTGGCCCAGGTTGCCCAGAGAGGTGGTGGATGTCCCATCCCTGGAAGCATTCCAGGTCAGGTTGGATGGTGCTCTGGGCAACCTGACATAGTTAAAGATCCCTCCCCTCTGCAGGGACCTTGGACTAGGTGACCTTTGAAGGTCCCTTCCAGCCCAACCTATGACTCTATGAACTCCCCCTTTAGGCAGTCTGCAAACTCCTTGTGCTTATACTCCTTCAGCTCCACTAATACAGTGGCTGTGAGGAAGGCTTCCTGACGCCTGAGGAGCAAGACCTCATCTCAGGGTGTAGCCTCACATGTATGGGATGAGGCCGCAGGTATTGATCACAACCTGATCATCTCCCCTGCCTGTCTAATATGGCCGAGAAGCACATGTACAGCGCACGGCAGCGGCAGGAGCGAGCGCAGGAGCAGAGGGTTGTTTGCAGATCGACGGCACCTGCCTTCACATCGGTAAAAACAGCTACATGCATTACTGCAAAACTGCTCTTGCTATGTGAGATTGAAATCTTAACAACCAATTAGTATCTCATTAGGCTTCTATTTACGTAGCTGATGAAGATAATTTATGAGGAACAAGATCATTTGAGACTCCCCAGCTCAGTCAATTGACTTCAACTTTGTGAAGCAGCCAGCCAGCTGCACTTAGAGCTTCCATTTCACCTCGATAACAGGGAGAACAAAAGGACATTAATCCACAAGCAGAAAACAGCCTTCCTGGCCCATGGCAGGAGGGGGTGACTTAAACCTCCCTGCGCCTCAGTT
>NW_010394731.1:42632-47413 GCF_000710305.1 Buceros rhinoceros silvestris
TCCTGCTGATAGGGGCAATGAGCTTTCCATTCCCCACACCCTCTCTATTTAGGGTATTGACTTCTTCTGAACAGAAAATGTGTCATTTTCTTTTTCTTTTTTTCTTTGTTTCAATCTCCAAAAAAAGAAGGGGGAAGGTGGTCACCAGACCTGTTTGAAATTTATGGGTCGGTCCTGCTCAGCCCATCTCAGAGGAGGTCTATTTGTTATTGTAGGTAATCCAGAGGTTACTGCAGGACGGTGTGAGTTTGGCTCTCACAAGTTTTGGGAAAGATTCAGTGAACAAGGTTATGAGTTTCTGTAGTGAAAGGTGGTGTTTAGAGAGGGGTCAAGCACTCCTTGGTGCTGCCTGAAGGCTTACAGTTATAGGGTTTACAAATGCCTGGAGGGCACTAACTCTGTCTTTAGGAGGTAGGAAGAAGTCATATTTTTGATTTGGAGGGGTTTTAGCAGCTCTGGTCTTCTGGAGCTGCAGCCCATGTTTGCAAGTAGCAGAAGAGCAAGGAAGTGGAGCCCCAACCTCCCACAGCAGAGAGAAACCAAACAACAGGAGCCGGGAACTGTTGGTTTTGGTTTCCAGTGCCAGATCCAGAGTTAATCTGATCAGGGCCTAAGCCTTGCAGCTACTTCTGTGCGTGTTCTCCAGAAGGCTCTGTAGGACAAGCCACAACCCAGACTAGACTGATGAGCAGCACCGTGGTTCCAGCAGAGGAGAGAAACTTGAGTGATGCTGCGCCCAAGTTCGGTCCCGCAGCTGTTGAGGAAGCCAGGGCTGTGGTCAGAGTGTCCAGGACAGCGCTTTGGGTGGCTGCGCTCACCTGCCTTGGCCCTCAGGAGCTCTGCTACTTTCCTGGGAGAACTGCTTTTGGGGGAAAAGACAATCTTTAAAAGCAAGGGAGGGGAGGAGCTTGTTTCTCATCAAAACCAAATATTGACAAATATTTCCCACCTGTCAAAGTTTCTGTTCTTGAACCATTGTTAAGGAAAAAATATTTACGAGCATAGAACAAAATGTGAAGCTAGAGAGTCTGTGGGAATCATGGCTTTAAGGAAAAGATCTGGGTTTCTGTCATGTTTCATGAGGGACTGGTCCCAGAAATGCCGTGTTTTAAGGACGGGCTAGGTCTTCCGCTGCTTTCAGTACCCACAGCTGCAGCTGAGCTTTTCAAATCCACTAGATTTAGGCTTCATATTCCTCTCCCAGACCTAAAAGAGGAACATTAAAAAGTTGCAAACCAAAGTTGAGCTAAAGCAAAAAGTGTCCTGTGTTAAACTGGTACATATTCGGACCCGAAAGAAGCTGTAAGAAGCTGTTTAAAAACGTGGATCTGGATTGATGATCTGATTGTAAGTGTTAGCAAATCACACTCTGGAGGTGAACTGTTCCTAGAGGCAGTAGAGAACTTCCACAGACCTTGGGATAGGTGCAAGAAATTGAGTATCTAATGATACTGGCGTCTCAGCAATGAAAAGAAGAAACAAATGTATAAAATTCAGAAACAATCCATCTTCTTTCCCTCACTAGCTCCTTGATCCCTCATGGTTTTCCTGGGAAATACCTTGCTCATGGTAAACATTTGCAGCGACAGGTGATGCAGTGGATGGTGACACTGCGCTCTATGAAACGCCTGCCTGAGGTTTGTGTGTGTGGCTGGTGCTCATGGAGCATGGAAATATTGCCTTGTCCCACCGCTTGGTTTTTGATTCTGTATGTCCATGGACAGAAGACGTTCTCCACAGCCTGGAAGGTGGGCAGTGGTTTCAGTTCCCCTCCCCATCACCGGTTGGAAAATTGTTTCAAGCTACGCTTCAACCCTCAGCACAGCATGAAGTGTGTGTAGGCCTGCGATTTAACTCGGAGCTGAGATCTTACAACTCGGTATTAAGCTTTCTGCGCTGGAGTGGCTCTGAGGAAGCGCCTTCATCAGCATATGAAACATTTCTCCCTGGTTGACTAATTCGGCTGCCGTAGGGATCCAGCTGGCGCTGCGCTAGGATGGTTTTCATGTGCTACGTGCTCCAGCATTGGCTCTGAAAGCTGCTGCTGCTGGAGAAGACACTTTCCCCTCATCTCCAGGAGGGTTTCAGTGAGATGATTATTAAACTTGTGCTTTGCTGGCTTTCCCCCTTTGCCACTTATTTTAATGATGATGTGGAAGCTCTTCATTCTCGTGGTGTTGCCGATCCAGTTGGTGCAGATCACTTGGGCAGCGTTCCCGGGGAGACTGGGTCACCCAGGAAGAGAAATCACCTTGGGAAAATCACTCCTCTTTTTTCAGACATCCTTGTTCCTCCTCCCCCCATCCTTGTGTATGTGTTTGTGTCTCTCTCACACACACACACACACACAAAATAAATAAAAGGGGGAAAAAAAGCTTTGAAGGTTTAAATTTCAGATGTGAGCTTACTTGAGCTTTTAGTGCCTTTTTTTTTATCCAGAAAAGCTTATGTTCACTCAAAATGGCAATTATTTGAATCTAATTGGAACCATTTTATGTAGCTCCAGACTCATTGCTTGATCTCAATAATAAATGAACTTACAAAATATTTTCGTTACTGAAGGAATTGTAGTTGGGCAGGCCAGATCATCAATCACGATTTCCTTTTGTAGGCTTAATAGGAACCTCATTTGATTTTGAACAAAACGGCATTAGCTGAGGAGTTAGCTACTGTACCTCCAGCTATGGCAGGGGAGGGAATGTGGCTCCTACAGATTTTTAAATCCTGGTTTACGAGTTAAAGATTTTAACTGAGATTTAATTATTAAATGAATTTACATTTTGTTTAAATAGAAAAGGAAAGAATGTGTTTGTAATGTAGACGTTCCAGCGGAGATCAGGACCCCGCTAAGTGCAGAAGTGCCGTGTTCATGCTCGAAGAAGGGATTACTTTTCAGACAAACCAGCTCTTTGAACCTGTGTGCTGCAGGAGCCCTGGTTTTGGCAGAAGAGATGGAGCGGGGCTGGGTGGCTGGGGCTGGGAAGGAGGCATCCGAAGGGAGGGATGGTGGCAGCCTGCGCTTTGATCAGCTGAGCTCTTTGGTGTTGAGTGTTCTTGGCAGCCGGGCTTGCTTCAGAAAGTTCTTGTGCTGAACAGAGGGCAGATGGAGAGAGGAGGGAAGAGTCCTTCATCTCTGCTATAGACTGGCCACTGGAAATGCAAAGCCTGAACCCAAAGGGGGTGTTACCGAGATGCAGCATGTATGGGAAAAGTGGCTTTGCCTTGGTTGAGCAGGAGTCGTGGGCACAGGTAGTGCTTTAAGTGGAGATCACTGGTATCTTCTGCCCGGTTTATGGCTTGATAGTGAAGAAATACAACTTGAATGATGTTTGACTGAGTAATTGTCTCTAGTGGAGATTGCGCTTGGGGAGGGATTTGGGACTATGTGTTTTTCCGGTGAACTGAATAAAAACATGTTCACACCCATCACTGGGCTGTTTTAAAAAACAATCTGAGATACAAACCTGCCCAAAGAGGTGGTGGCCGCACACCCTCATCTGGCACCGGCACTTTCTGCCAAGCCAGCTGCTCAGCCCCACTCCTCTCCCCCTTCCCGGAGCTGCTCTCTCCTTCCACCTGCCAGCAGAACAGCACATACGATTGCTCCCTGACCCGGTCCAGAGGAAATAGCCAGAGTTAGCTTAAGTGCATGGAGAAGTTTCATCCTGGCTTGGAGCCCAGGGAGCGGGCAGTTGGGGAGTGAAGTGGAGGAGGCACCATCCCTCAGCGGGGATGTGGTAGGAAAAGGTGAACCCTTTCCCTGCTCCCTGCGACCAGCACAGGCTCTATGGCCACAGCATGTCAACTGATAAAGAGGATGCCAGTCACAAGGTGGGTGCCAGTTTGGACCAGCTTGTGCACCAAACACAATGCAAAACTACGGGGTGGTATATGCCGTTAGTGTGCCAGTGCAGAGCTCCATAGATCCTGGCAAGCCTGTCCACAGTTGGCGGCAAATATCCGCCAGCCCCTTGGCCCCGCAGGAGTCCTCAGGAGCCCTCTTGCCTCACCACAGCTCAGCAGCATCCTGGGATCCCACCTCGTTTGGGTCTGGACCTGCCCCAGAGCTGCTCCCTGGTTCACTGCAACTCCACTTTGAAGTGGTTTCCCCTCCAGGCAGGTTTAAACGCTCTCTTATCAACAGCTTCTGTACAGATAAAAGGTGCGTTCACAAGGGCATGAAATGACGATCAGCTGACTGAAGTGATGACAGGGTTAATCCGGGTCCCGCGTCCTCCCCGTGGTACCTGGGCAGGCAGAGGAGGGTATGGCCTTGGCTATGCCTGCGCTGGTGCATGGAGCAGAAGCTGCTGACTGGTTGTACTGTCAGGACACCTCCAGCATGCTTTTGGGCCAGGCCGAGAAGCTCTCTCCCAAACGGTTTCTAGCCGTGGTTTGTTCTAACATTCCTGGGACCATCCCCAAGCAGCAGTTTGCATGCAGCCACCCCGGTGCGGAAGCTAGCAGTGAAGCAGGCTTTTCCGTGCCAGCTGGCCTCTGTGCCCAGGAATGTTCCCAGGCACACTTAATTTACTAGCAGAGATGTAGCCTTAGAGGAAGAGATACAAACAGGGCTGTGGGTCTAGCTTGCTCCCATGGAATTTTGCCCTGGGCTTTGGAAGAAGAGGATTCTGCTTCTCTGGAAACGTGGTGGGCGCAGGAGGAAGATGGAGCGATGTGCTGAGGGAAGGGAAGGGAAGGGAAGGGAAGGGAAGGGAAGGGAAGGGAAGGGGCCAAGGCCTAGTTCATTTACAGCAACTCCTCACCAGGGGTTAAACCTT
>NW_010394731.1:47472-50511 GCF_000710305.1 Buceros rhinoceros silvestris
GGGAAGGGAAGGGAAGGGAAGGGAAGGGAAGGGAAGGGAAGGGAAGGGAAGGGAGAGTATGATACATTTTTCATCACGTCTTTGATCTTGGGCAGTGACGTGACAGGTTGCTTTTTTTGGTAATGCTCGACCGGGATCCTAGTTGATGCCCTGAAGTGGTTGCAAATAGTGACTTCAACACAAGTTTCAATAAACCGGGGAGAAACTAGAGACACCGTGCCCCCTGAACCCCAGGGGTTCTAACCCCTGAAAGCCTTGACTCGTGTTGGCTCTGCAAGCCCAGCACGGTGACCAAAGCCTTCCAAGCTGCAGGTGCCAACTTCCAAATGCCCCTGCTACACACCACTGACCTAGTAAGGGTGAGACAGAGCTTCACTTCCCCACAGTTCACTTGGGGTTTTATTTTCCTCCTGAAGATGGGGTTGGATGCTGAGGTTTTTCTGTTTTTAGGATGTGAAATATTATAACACAAAAAAGCCGCCTCGTTTGGGTGAGTTATTTCGCCCTTCTTTGTTTCATTGCATTGTTTACAGCAAAGTGGTGGTGTTCCAAACCCCTTTGTCAGTAGCAGGGCTGAGGAAGGGATTGCCAGGAGCAATGCCCCGTCTTGAGGGACACTGAAAAATACTATTTCTCTGAACACAATGGGGATGGTCCTTCTGCTCATCTGCTGCTCTGCTTAAAAATGTGGGATTTAAACAATCACCATGTGGCAGCTCAGGAGCCTCCTTTCCGCATGGGGTTCTGGGAAAGCCACAGAGCAGATCAAAACCCAAAGAGACAGAGTTTAGACTCTAAAGTTACCTGGTGCAACAGCTGATACCCAGCCCGTTGGGACTGGCAACGGATCAGCAGCATCTGAGTTACTCAGGGAGCTTGTACACGTCATTTGCCTGCAGAGTGGATGAATCAGACACCTCAACGCACCAGGACAACTTCCCACGAGCCATAAGACCAAAGACATCAGAGAAGTCTTCCATTCTTGCTTTTCATTATGTTATTTTATCATGTAGGTATATATATGCAGTTGAAGAGTTTGTGGAAATGCTTTTTATTGGTTTTGGTGCTGCTAAATTCAGCTGGTTTTATCGTAACTTGTCCAGTATTGTAAATGAATGGAAGGAAGGAAGGAAGAAATAATATTTACGTATTATTATAGTGGTGTATTTTTTTAATCTATCAAAGTTCCTTAATATTAATGTCTGACATTTTCGAGTTGCTTAGGGAAAAATTAGATATAAACCAGTTCTACTTTTTATTAAATTTATTTTGTAAGAGAACTATTTTCCCACCAGCCGCAGAAATGAATGTCACATTCGATTGTGCAACCTGGAGTTTCCACTGGCTTGGAGAGAGTGGCCCTGATTTTTCAAGGATTTATTCACAAACTTAATTTTTAGGTCCTCAGGCTTTTTCCTAGGCTGTGTGAGCATCTGAACCAGGACTTACAGAACCCATTCAGTCTGTTTAAAATTATTTGAGGTAGCAGTTTTGGGCTTGCGGTGATCTCACTTCTTCCTTCATGCGCTGGCTGCCTTTTCTGCCACCCAAAGAGGAGCAGGAGACGTTTTGGGGCAGTTCTTTTTCTTTTTCAGACCCCACTGGCTGTCAGGACTGTACACAGAGGCTTGGGATGTATGCAGGGAAGGTCAGAGGTGCAAAATAAACGGAGTTTATTCCACGGTTCCCCCAGTTTGTTTGCTTGTTTACTATTTTGATTTATTTTGATTTATTCCATGGCTGACTAAAGCAATGTGCTCAATGTTTAGTATACACACATGAAGTGGATGTGATGTTTACTGGGTCTATACACAATGAATATTGTATAGGAAATGGAAGAGGTAAGACAGGGCAGTCCTCCTACGGCAACACAACGCCAAGGCTTCCTAAGCCCAGTTAGAGAACGCAGAATTGATGGGAATAATGGAATTAGTCTGGTTTGGGAACAGATCTGTGAGTCGATACCCTGATCAGTATATTAATTGTCCTGACCAAGGTTGTACAAACCCACCGAATCAGAGTCATCTGGTTGGAAGAGACCTTTAGGATCATCTAGTCCAACTGTCCACTCTGCACTGCCAGGGTCCCTAAACCATGTTCCTGAGCACCACATCCACACGGCTTTTAAACACTTCCAGGGGTGGGGACTCCACCACCTCCCTGGGCAGCCTGTTCCGACGTCCAAACTCCTCTCTCTTTGGCACAGACTGGCTCTCAGATCAGAGCTTTCCTCCTTACTTGAATGAGATTCTTCTATTCTTGCTAGGAGTGAAGGGTTGCAGTAAGAACCGTTGACAAGGCACTGCAGGAATTCATCAGGAAACTATTGGCTGGTAGATTTGGATTGGGCTTTTCAAAATCATCCACAAGAGCTGAGTACTTAATGTCTCACTGAAGTTTTAGGTTTTTAACCCCAAAACTGCATCTAAAATACATCATCAAAACTCTCAGTGTGACCTATATGGAATGGGGAGGCTGAATACAGGAAGAGTTCTATGACTTTGGAGCTACAGATGTTCCAGGGATAAACGAGACCTTGAAGCAGTTCAATATGTGCCACTAATAATTAGTTTCTGCGGTTTGGAGCGTGCTCTCCAGAACGCCGTGGCGGGAGCACAGCTGAGAGCCTGGGGACAGCCAAAGGATGTTGTTCTCCTCAGACCTCTCCCAGACAGTAAATTTTGCAGCACTCAAGCAAACGAGCTCTCAGATAAAAGCTACGGGGTGATGGTTGAACTGAGACCTGTGCCCATCAGAGCTTCTCTGGGAACTGGGCAGAGCTGGGAACAAGGGATGCAATTGAAAGCAACTTGCAAATAGCTTTACTGCCAGCATGAAGCAGGCGCAGCAGCTGATCGCTTGTGCCGAGCACATGCCACAGGGCAGGCACAAAGCTCCACTATTGCTTTCTGTAGTTCCGTCTAGATTTAAGAGGGTATTTAAAAATTGGAATGATAACGACCTGAGAAAACATGACTTTACACCAGAAAATAAAACCTCAAGCATTTGTTGTCAAAGGCATGGTGGCAAAGGAGCGTT
>NW_010394731.1:50613-53637 GCF_000710305.1 Buceros rhinoceros silvestris
CCTGATGATGCAATGTTTTTCATCCTGCAACCGAGCACAGAAAACCTTTTCATATGCCCTAAATCTGCAGCTACAATAAAGCACTCATACAGACAATCTGCTTAAACAGAACGTCACGCTTGCCTTTATTTTATTTTAATTGCAAAACATTATCCAGTTTCAGTGCTAAAATATGCGCTTCTTAAGGCAATATGCGTAACTTTATTTTATCCTCCATTTTGCTTGACGTCAATATCTCTGCAGTGATGAAATCATAAGCTCCTGAAGCAGACCATCAGTGACGCAGCCGTTTCTCTCTTATGGGGTGGAAACACCCTCACCTCATTGTCTTCCTAACAAGACTTACATAATTTAAAAATCCCTCTGTACTCCGAATCTTCTGACTGGAATAACGGGCATCCCTCTCTCTTCATCACTTAAACACGTAGGCCTGTACCACCGAAACCCGCAGGAATTTTGACACTGCCTTTAAGGCAAGATTGAGCGCTGAGATTCCAGATATTTGAGATTACTGTTGGCATTAACCTAATATTTAGCCCCAAAGAATAGTGGTGCCTCTCTCCTAGTGCTTTTACTTGAAGGTCTTGCGGGGACTCTACGAGTGGAGGTCATCCCCATTTCTAAGGTGGGAAAACTGGGGCACAAAGGGAAGAAACAGGGCAGTTCTACCACCGGGAAGAGAGAGAGAGTGTCAGTTCACTGCCTGCTGACTCTCCTGACCATCTGTGGCTGTTCATACTGCAGGTCATTAGATGTCCCTGTGTGGTGGCGGTGCCTAGGAGTCTGTCCGGTGGCAGCTCGCTCCTCCTCCAAGCTGTACAGAGGTGTTACGGCATTTTTGTCACCTCTTGATAAAAGCCACAGGTCAAACACCGGCTTTTGAAATTTGGAAGTTTGTAGCATCAAGTGGAAAACAGTAAAAGTAAAGGTCATCAGGTTCGCCTCACTTCTTCCTCTTTCCCCAGCCCTTGTAGGAATTTGTCTTACAATGACAAAGTTGCACCGCCACATGAACCGATCAGCGCAGCCTGGATCCGCAGGTACAGTATCGTTAGGAACAACTGTTACCGTTCACTAGCAATGGGGACGTGGTGGAAATGCAGAGAATACTGGCCCTGCACTGCATTTCCTGATAAATTCCCATTTCCCTGCTGCTACAGTGGAAGGAAAGCTGAGATGTGAGGAATGAAGTTGCGACTCACTGGGAATCAGAGCAACAGCTTTGAAGAGCTGCCAGATTTCAGCAAAGGTGAATAAGAAAGAAATAGACATTTCTGAATAAACCGCCTTTCCCCTCTTCAAAAACACATCACGATCTTGTAAACGATCTTCTCGGGTGAGAATCCACCCTTCACGGAACAGGAGACCGGCTGTGCAGCAGAGGCAATTGATAGATGTTAAAAGACAAACCACCAAAGGACAAAAATGTCTTCAGAAAACAGTATTAAGGAATGTTTTAAAGAATGGCCACACATCACATTCACTCAGATGCCAACAGGAAGCACAGGTCAGGAACAGAAAAGCTTTCAGATAATCTCCACCCGTTACGAAGCCAAAACCTCAACATCACTAACACATCTTAACTCATATTCAGGAGTCACCCCTCTAACATTCGGTCCCATACCGTGTAGACGCTTCATAGTTCCCCATAGAATTTTATCAAGAGGTTTATTCACTAAAATGTGCAAAAATCTATGAAAAAGCTCACTGCTATTAATATTTCACATCACACATATTTCTCCTATCCAGGGGACAGTGGTTGAAAGTGGGAATTTTCAAAAATGCTCAGCATTGGTCTAACTGGTTTGCTGGTCAGCAGTAAAAGCGTCGACTGTTGATGTGCGCAGAGCCCTGCGAGTGTTTCTGCAGACCTGCAGACCTGCGGCTCGAACCCGTCCAGAAATTAGGTCATTTTGGTAAGGACTACAAGGCATGGTCAGAGACCCTGGTGAGCGATTCTCACCTAGGTCTTCCAGGTGAAGTCTTCTACCCGTAGCCATCGATAATGACAGTCACAGTTTAACCAGGCTGGAAAAAAAGACGATCCATGGTGGCCGTACATAGATGCGATTTGGTTTCGTATTTGTGAGAGAAAAATGCTGGGGGGAAAAAGATTGTCTGCTTTTCCCCTCTAGTCTTGATAAAGGACTCTGACTGTGTTGTAAAACGTATCCTTTTGTCGATACTTACCAATTTATCCTATCATTTTATTAGAAAAACGCAATAATATTGAAGCTGAGATCTATCAATCAGCTGTGTTTGCATCCTGGAAAGGAACACCTGGATCTGAAACCTGAGCAGCAGGTACCACTAACTGAGTAGTTACTGGCTCAACAACTCTCCAAAAAAAAAAAAAAAAGGTAAACCAAAAAAATCCCAAGGAAAAAACCCACATGGTGCATGTGGGGAAGAGGAAAGAAATTACCCAGTCCAATCAACTGTACAAAGTTCAGGAGCAGGGAAATGAAGTTTCACAAAGGAGATGAACAAACATGCACGGTCAGGTTTCCTAAGCCCTCACGAGATCTTTTCAGCGCCAGTGGTGGTTTCTCTCTCTAGCAGGAGCTGAGCTGAAGAACAGGCTTGATTTGAACAGTAACTCCGTAAAAAGGGGAGCCTGCCGCGACAGGGCTGGAGCTTTAGCTGATGTACCGCTCGGCTCCTCAGTTTCACGGAGCTTGTGAGGAACTGCAGCACCAGGAAACGTGGCTGGTTCAGCTTCGGCTTCTATAGCTCAGGTGCACTGCTGCAGGGTTGGGAAGGGGACAAGGGTGTTATGCCTCCTGCAGAGGCTCATGTGAGGAGCTGGAGGTCTGGGTGGGCATGTCCTGGCGCGTTTGTGCTCCACAGACCAAGCTCTGCATTCATTATACCTAAATACACCCGTCTCTAATGTTCTCTATCATGATAAAGATGCTTGTCAGCTTGTGACTTCGGACGCGCTGATGCTGGAGGCTTGGTGAGAGCTGCCCTGAGTACAGTGTTGAAAGGCAGTGGGCTCTGCAAAGGGACAGTTAGTTAGTT
>NW_010394731.1:53882-55389 GCF_000710305.1 Buceros rhinoceros silvestris
ACGCGGCAGGCAGCATGGGGAAGGTGCTGGGGCATGGCTGAGGTCCTGGTGTGGGTCCAGTGCATTCAGGGAACGTGGAGTAAGCGCTTCAGTGTTGTCTTTTGGGACCTCGTGGAAACAGAAGGGAAGGCAGAGTCACTGTCCCGGCAGATCCTGATCTCAGTAGATTGAGATATGACAAAGAGAAGGGGAAACATCGTCTTTTATGGCCAAGAGAACAGAAGACTGTGAGAGGCTATTTATATTTAAAATCAGAGAGGGGCAAACCTACGAGACCCTCCTGATATCAGATCGGAGCATACGCAGGCCTTCAGAACAACCCCAACCACGTTTCTCCCTTACAAGGCTCCTCATCCTAATATAGAAAGCTCCTGGAGATAAGGCGACGCTGGGCATACAGCTCAGCCTATGCTCCAGGCACAGCAGTAAGTGTTGAGGCAAGAAATGACTTTTTCCTGGCATGACCCACTACAGATTGAACTGGAACGGCAATTAGAAGTTGAAGTGCTCATTTAATGTCAGTGATGTGTAAACTATGTTGCCATTGTTATTTTAGTGTTGATTTACATAATTGGCATACCCTGAAGTCACACTGCACATGCACTTGCAGTTCATGCTAAAGACTTGCAGGAAGTCATAAAATTAAACATTATCTGCGCTGGAATGCAACGGAAAAGTGACTAAACTTTTGAGGGATTTCACCTCGCGCTGTGTCACCTCTCCCACGGTGAGCGAAAATCAGGTTAACAAGTGTCGGGAGCTGTTGGTATGAAGGAGCTTTACCAGCTCTTTAATTACCCTGGTGTCGTTCTAAGGTGGTTTGTTACGCTGGTATGTAATTCCCCGTGTAAGCACCTCATCCTGCAGCGACGTCTGGCCGATAGAGCTGAAGTCACTCTAACGTAATAGGAAAGCGAAGAGAAGAGGGTCCGCAGGGGAATTACTTCTGTCCCAGTATGCTGAATTCCTGCCTCAAATTGGTGGTTTCCCCTGTTGAAAAGTCACAAGGTGGAGGGAAAGGGCCGCTCCCAAAGGAGGAGCTGGTAATGGAGCTCTCTGGGTTGTTACTGCTTTAAATCCTCCTCCACAGTAATTCAAGGTGTCAAAGGCTGTCTGTGTCTGTTGCAAATGAAGCCCCTGAGAGGTATTTGAAGAGCTCCAAGCGCAGGGCACTCACTTTGCCGGGAAGGAGCCCGGGCTAGCACCGGGACCCTGGCTAATGACGGTGTGCTGATGGCTGCGGCTTTGATGAGGACCCTAAATTGCTAGGTATCGCATACCTGTGCAAGAAGGGCCAGGCCCTACCGCAGAGCCCAAAGAGCCAGACAAGAGACTGGGCAAAGGATGTCTCCCTACCCCCGAGTCCATTTCGGGGGATGATTTCGGGTTCGTATCGGGATTAGGAGATTTGCCAATATCGGCAACGGGATGTAGCTGGGATTGGGAGACCAGTTCCACCGAGGACGAACCTGTCTTCTTCACCCCTGCTACCTCTGTCCTCCTTCAT
>NW_010394732.1:0-595 GCF_000710305.1 Buceros rhinoceros silvestris
TATATATAAATATATAGATACATAGATATATAGATAAGTATATTCACGCTCAACCATGCATATGTCAGGCTGAAGATGTACCTATATGTATTAAACATATACAGCGGATTTATTTTAACAGTCACTCTGTATTTTAGTGGTCGGATTGAAATTTAGGAATCTAACATAAAGCTGTTTTCTCTCTACAGAAAATCTCTAAAAGGAATGATATATACGTCTGATTCTGAGAAATGTCCACATACTGTTCTTTTCTGTCAGTGTAATTAAACCATGATGTATGCATTGAAGATTAAATATAACTATCATACATATTTGTATGTATGTTTACTTATGCATCTATACACAATGTATGCTTGAGAATTGCAGCATACATAATCAAAAGTAGATATAAATAAAGCTATCATACACCTTTTAATGATAATAGTGTAATCGGTTTATCCATATGCATGAGTTCATTCAGTTCCACTAGATACACGAGCCTGCCTTTTCCCGCTTTTCCAAATTACAACCAAAACCATCCAAACTAAAGAAGATCAGGGGAGGGAATTAACCACTATCTACATAATAACTGTTACTTATGACAAAAAAAAAAAAA
>NW_010394732.1:641-13158 GCF_000710305.1 Buceros rhinoceros silvestris
AATAATAACTTTTATTTATAAAAAAAAAAAAAAAAAGGGGGTACAATGCTCTTAAATGTTCACGTCAAAGATCCTGAAAGACCACATGCATCTCTTGGAGGAGAGTCAAGGGCATAATTTTTGCCCTTCCATTTTCCAGGCTGCTCCAGGAGATTGGTAGTCCTCCAGTTTAATCACTCCTGAAAGCCTGGCTGACTTAAATATACACCCATCCTTACATCTCCCATCCTGTTTTTTTAAGTTCTCTCTCCCATAATGTTCACGTCAAAGATCCTGAAAGACCACATGCATCTCTTGGAGGAGAGTCAAGGGCATAATTTTTGCCCTTCCATTTTCCAGGCTGCTCCAGGAGATTGGTAGTCCTCCAGTTTAATCACTCCTGAAAGCCTGGCTGACTTAAATATACACCCATCCTTACATCTCCCATCCTGTTTTTTTAAGTTCTCTCTCCCATCACTAAAAGGTCTATGGAATGTAACCCTAAACTGATCCCCACCACACTTTCGTTAGGTTAACTCTCCTCACACAGACAGTGATCTTCTAGGTAGTGCTGGCACATTTATGCAGAATGAAGGGACAGGGAAGGAACAGAGATCTCCTATCCTGGACTTTGTATTGGAGAAATCCAATTTCAGTAGCGAGTAACAGCTCATAATGGTAAGTTGTTGTATGTACACTACGCACATGCACACAGAGTAAACAGCCAGATGCTGTAAGAGCATTAGCTGATAATGCTTTCCAGTTTGACACAAATTGAGTTTATTTCATGATCTAGATCACACAATTGCATTTTACACAGGTTTGCTTCAGAATGATTTTTATTAAGCAAGACCCAAACCAAGCAGAGATGAAAAAAAAATCTTGATGAGCCTAATGGATTTTTTTCAAGTGTTAAGGAAAAATCTCTATTTTTCTTTTCTCTGAGAAGTTTCATTTTCTTTCTTTAGTCAACAGAATTAATTCCAAATTGCCAATGCAATCTTTTTAACACACTTTTTAAAATTATTGTTCATGTTGCTGCCCTAATTTTCCCTTCTTTCAAATGCAGTATTCTGCCCAATTAAGCTATTTTTAGGCATAGAAGCTTAGTAAATTATGTTTGTCAGGTGGCTTATCCCAAGCTTTCAGTGCTCTACTTCCAGCGAATGAGTGCAAATAACAAACACTCTGACAGAAACAAAGAAGTTTCAAATTCAGCAGAGGCTTGACTGACAAGGATTAGACATAAGAATATAAATTTCTAGCTTGGAAAATTATCATTAGTGATCAGCAACAAAATAAATGCTACAGCTAGCTAAAGCAATTACCGTTAGAAAAGGAAATAAATATGTCAAAGAAAATTTCCTTCATCCCACACCTAAACAATTCGAGACAATCGCCATTCCTGATATGTACCTGAAGTTATCTTGAGGGCACTCAGCATTTACAATGAATGGGCTCAAGAGCACAGAAAATCAGGCACTGCACTTCAGTCTCTGTAAGAGAAAGTATTTATACTTTGGCCTTTATACTTTATACTCTGGCCGAGGTGTTTCCTTCTGTCTCTGCTTAGCTGATGGTCTTATCAAATGCCCTTCATTGACAGCTCTGGAGTCCTCAACCCAAGGAAGGACATGGGCCTGTTGGAAAGGGTCTGGAGGAGGGCCACCAAGATGAACAAAGGGCTGGAACACCTCTCTTGTGAGAACAGGTTGAGAGAGTTGGAATTGTTCAGCCTGGAGAAGAGAAGGCTCTGGGGAGAACATATTGCAGCTTTTCACTACTTAAAGGGGGCTTGTAAGGAAGATTTTTAGTAGGGCCTCTTGTGACAGATTTTAAACTAAAAGAGGGGAGATTTAGACTAGATATAAAGAAGATATTTTTTGCAATGAGGGTTGTGAAAAACTGGGACAGGTTGCCCGGAGAGGTGGTAGATGACCCATCCCTTGAAAGATTCAAGGTCAGGTGGGACTGGGCTCTGGGCAACCTCATCTCATTGAAGATATCACAGTTCACGGGAGGGGATTGGAATAGATGGCCTTTAAGTGTTCTTTCCAATCCACATAGGATTCTATGGTTCTCTGATTCTATTATTCTATGGCTTCATGAGAACAATATTGGCTTGACATTTTTCCTTCCACTCATCTTCTCCATCCTTTGTAACTCTTTTTGTTGCAGCATACCATCACTATCATTTGGACCAGTATAACTGTTTGTGTGGTGACATTATGAACTGGATCAGGACATCACAGAATCACAGGAATTGGATGGGACCTCTGGGGATCATTTGGTCCAAAACCCCTGCTAAAGCAGGTTCATGTAGAACAGGTTGCACAGAATTGCATCCAGGCAGATTTTGAAAGTCTCCAGAGAAAGAGACTACACAACCTCTCTGGGCAGCCTGTTCCATGGCTCTGCCACTCTCAAAGTAAAGAATTTTTTCCTTATGTTCAGGTAGAACTTCCTGTGTTCCAATTTGTGCCTGTTGCCCCTTGTCCTGTCGCTGGGCACCACTGAAAAGCGTCTGGGCCCATCCTCTTAATATCCACCCTTTAGATACTTCGATAAGGTTAATAAGATCCTCTCAGTCTTCTCCAGGAGAAACAGACCCAGGTCTCAGCCTTTCCACATAAGAAAAATGCTCCAGTCCCCTAATCATCTTTGCAGCTCGCAACTGGACTCTCTCCTTGTCTCTCTTGAACTGGGGAGCCCAGAACTGGACACGGTACTCCAGATGTGGCCTCACCAGGGCAGAGTAGAGAGGGAGAACCTCCCTTGACCTGCTGGCCACAGTCTTCCGAATGCACCCTGGCATACCATTGGCCTTCTTGGCCACAAGGGCACATTGCTAGCTCATGGCTAACTTGTCCACCAGGACTCCCAGGTCCTTCCGCACAGAGCTGCTTTTCAGCAGGTCAACCTCGAACCTGTACTGGTGCATGGGGTTACTCCTCCCCAGGTGCAGGCCCTTATACTTGACCTTGTTGAACTTCATTTGATTGTCTCTATTCATCTTTCTAGCCTGTCCAGGTCTTGCTGAATGGTGGGTCAGCCACTCCTCCCAGTTCTGTATCATCAGCAAATTTTCTGAGGGTACTCTCTGCCCCTTCTTCCAGGTCACTGATGAACATCTTGACAAAACATGTTCACTGGACCCAGTACTGACCTCTGGGGAATACTGCTAGTTTCAGGCCTCCAACTAGACTCCATGCCACTGATCACAACTCTCTGAGCTCTGTCATTCAGACAGTTCTCAATCCACCTCACTGTCAACTCTTCCAACCCACACTTCCTAAGCTTACATATAAGGATGCTATGGGACATAACTTTAGTTGGAAAAATGCTATAAAATAATTGAATACATTGTCTGACATGGATTCTTTCCCTGACCAGGTTAGTAGACCAGACACACAAGTTATTGTCATAGCACCAGTAAGAAATCAGAACATCTGAAGGTCATACAGTTGCCAAAGACTCTATTTGTGAAGCCACCACATCCAGCATGAGTGCATTTAAAGCCTGGCCGATTGTGTGTACCAGCTGAGACTAGGAAAGTTACAGCCATATCCAGTATATCCTAACATTTTCTGCCTGGAAATTTTGGAATATTTTCATGTATTTCTCCGGGATTTACTCATGCCCAACAACCACATTGTTCATTCTGCAATTCACACAAATTAAGTCCAATGTTTCTGCACGATCTCATCTAAGTCAAGGTGATTGCAGTAGCAAGAAGCCAGTGAGGATGGCAATCTGAAGTATCACACTAGGCTGCCCAGCAGCTCTGTGCATTGCAGGTGGCACAGCCAGCTTCCTCCTGTGTGTCAGAACAAATCTCCAGCACAGCTTAAGTTGCACCGGGGAGATCTTGGTTAGATATCAGGAAAAGCTTCTTTACAGAGGGGGTTGTGAAGCATTGGGACATGCTGCCCAGGGAGGTGGTGGAGTCCCCATCCCTGGAGATGTTTAAAAGACGTGTAGATGTGGCGCTGACAGACATGGTTTAGGGACTCTAGCAATGCAGGGTGAAGGGATGGACTCAATCATCTTTCAACCAGATGATTCTGATTCTATGATTCCTTCCACCCAGAAGCATGTTCAGTGACAAAGCAAGTGAGAAATCTTGATCGTTGGTTGTCAGTGAAAACACTCCTTAAGGCAGACTCCTTCTTTTCCTGACCTGTTTCAATTTTGCTGTGCATATGCTGTGCATAATGAAATATTTTGACTACTGTTTCCATGATGACTTGATGTGCCTCATCAAAGGAACAAAAATTGCCCCCCTGCAAGCAGTTGTCCAGGGATACTTGAATATTAGAAATTAGAGAGCCTGAGCATTACAAGGCTGAGAGAAATGCTGTTTTCAGCCTTGTTGTTATCCTCTTGAGGTGCAGGTATAAGTGAAACAGATTGCTAGTTACAGTGATGGAAAATGATTGGCAATGAAAACTACATGTGAAAATTAAGAGGAATGAGTAAAAGAAATTTAGCCATTCAAATGATACAGTAGCAATTTCTATTTTATGTAATGCCCTTAATGGGATAATTGAGACATATACCAACATAATACATTCAATATTGCAAATCCTGGGAAGAAATAGTATTCCTCACGCTGTGAAGATTCCATGTGCAGAAGAATAATATCATGGTGTTTTGGGACTTGTGCCTTTTCCAATGCTGCTTTATAGAGTGTAGTCACAAACACTCTCTGTCTCACTTCACCCTGAAACAACAGACAGAAAATGCACTTTTGAGAATAAACAGCAGTGTTTATCCAGTCACATCCACCTAACTGAATGCTGTTAATAGGTTCTTCACACTCAGACTTCCTCTCATGAACCTTGATTACCCAGAAATCTTGATAAATATAATAACTAGTCTAAGGGGTCTCTTCAGGTGTGTTCTTACCTACAAGATGCTGTGCATCTCCTTTCCATTTGCATTTGCCAAAGCTGGTTTTAATCTTCTGACATTTGCAACATTTTGTGTTTTTATAACTCCACTGAAAGATTCTATTTACTACACTGGAAGTATTCTAGCTACTTTAAATTTACTTTGCTAACTAGGGTTCTGCATGTTTATTACTCATTTACTTATTTCTCTGAGGCTCAAGGCTGACAGCAATATCTCTCAGTGATTGTTCACAGCAGAGACAGAGTCACAGAGGATTTGTAAAGGACAGGCTGACACGTTGCATTTATGCTTTCTGGAGGAAGCCCTTCTTGCTGCAATTGCCCAATCAAGATATATTGATGTTTGGTCAGCCACACACATTTTTTGTAGACAGAAAAAACTTTTTTTTACAAGGGGAATTTCATCTCCAGCCCACCATAGGACACTGAAATCTTTTTCGTTCTAAATGTATCTTAACTATAAAACAAAATTCATTTGAGAGATAGCAGATGAAATCCAACCTACAACTTGATTTAATCATGGTGGTCATCTTATAGTCAGTGTTTAACTGATGACTCTTAACTACCACAGCTGCACTTTTTACCTAGCAGTGGGGGTGGTAGGACGAGTGTTGCGGGTTTCTTCCTGTGTAATTCTTTCTTGCAAAATTCTTGTGGTATCTTGCAGCTTGCTGCCTATGTGCCATGTCTGGGGTTCTGATTACTGCTCGGTTCTCAGCAGAACATACGAGTGTGCTAGCTATGCCCTTGACTTTTTTTTCTTCCTAAAAATGGCCACACTTACTTGGGTGAAGTAAATAGAGGAAAAGGGGGGTGGGGGAGTGCGGGGCTGGGGGTGGAATCCACCCAGAAGGCTGTATCAGAGACCAGTTAGAAAAGTACCTCAGCACACTAAAAGGCAAGCACTCCTGTCTCACAGCTCTCATGGAGATCTGAAACTAGTCAGTGCTGCCAGAAATTGATACTGAGGGAAGTAACAGTTCTCCGTGAGAGGCTGAATGGCATAGTCTCCCCTCCCCTGAGCTCAGCAGCAAGTGGCAGAAAATATCTCTTGCAGTAACAAGCTGTTCTCTGAATCCTGAACTTGGAAAGAGCCGTTAGCCTCTGCCTCAAACTGCCTCTGGAAATCCGCCAAGCATGAGACACAACACCACACCACATATCTGTGGGGTGGGGGAACAGGAGCAGGAGTGGACAGGCATGTTGAGAGAGCCTGCAGTAGTCTGAAGGGCATGTTCAGGAGCAAAAACAGAGGCACAGAACGTGTGGCCGTGGGTGCCACCAAAATCAGGAAGCAGGCGAAAGAAAGGTTGGTTGGGAGAAAATATTTCTGAAAATTATTATAATAGAGAGGAACAACAAAGATGGAAAATATCTGGATTACACCAGCTTCCTGTAACAGAAAATCCTTCTAGAAATTTTGTCAAGACATTTTCCTGAAAGAGCATTGCTGATTTAGGAGATCGCAGATCACTAACATTTTCTGAGACATTCGTTCGACTTCCCTGTAATGCAGTCATATTGTTTCAACTTTTTTTCCAGAAATTATATGAAGATTTAGAGTTTTAAAAAGAATTAAAGGCTATGATTACCATGCTGCAGAGTATCAAAATGGTATTTTCAGACCTGCATAAGAGGTTTGCATGTTAAGAAAGTAATCATCACCAATTCCTTTCTGTACAAGTGGGTATTATATTTCCTACTTACCTCTCAAACCCCAGCTCAAATATTTAAAGTGTTACTTTATTCTGAATTTGAAGTACTTGTATAAAGCATATCTATAAATAAGATTTGCCTCCCAAGTCATTCACCACTTTTAATTGAGCTCTGCACTTAACCATTCAGTTCCTCTGTGTTAGTTTTCCTTTAAAATAACCAGTTCATTGACATGATAGAGAAAAATCAAGAGAGGGGAAAAAGACTCACAAAGCAAGACAGATCAGACAAAATATATCTGATTTAGCATTTCGTTATAGAACATGCTATTAAGTAGGCTCCAAAACATTCATAGTCTCTGAGGTTTTGTTTTCTCCCTGGCTTTAAAAGACGTAATGATCCCACAACAACTTGTTTTTAAATGATATTTCTCTCCCAGCTCAACAATTTCAAGAAAAGATATTGGCAAGGCTAAATACAGTGAGCCATTTTCCCTAAAATTCAGTAGTACACGTTGCACTATGTAATACAGTAATTGCTTAAAGGATTACAACCCCCAGAATAGCTAGAAATGTAGTTAGCAGGGATTACCAATTACCACATAACAGTTTTTTATTTTACAATTTCTTTAGCTCTTCATGCCCCCAGTGAACACAGCTGTCATCTCCTGGCACTTGTGTGTTGTGACAAATCTAGAATGCCAACTTTTTTTTTTTTTTTTTTTAAACCAGAATCTGCCACAGCAGGCTTTGATCCTTTCTAAGGATTCTAACTTGGGAATGTACCTGGAATATAACAAGAAACTTATAAATCAGATTTTTGGATGAGGTAAAAATTAAGATGCCGCCCCTGTGTTAATAAAGCACTACTCTGGGAATGGCTTAAAGCTTAGCTCTGCTGAAGATGTGACGTGTATTTTAGGTAGAACCATTTTCCTCAGTGTCCCACTTCCCCACAGATAAATAAAAACTTCTTGGTGTTTGCTACTCTGTGATTTCAAATAGCATTCATCTGAAAAAATAAGACCCAGCTAGAATTATTTAGCTGTCGAAGTGAAATATGTCTGGACTGGCCAGAATACTATTCTACAGTTATGCCTTTATTTAAATAAATAGATAACTCTGGTAAATGGAGCTGGAGACTTGTGAGTGGCTGCAATAAGCTATATGTCTCTTCAAGAAAGCTACTTTTTTCTCTTTTCTTTGTATAAATACCTACAAGATGATCCTGAAGCTTAGTGGGTGTCATAGTCTTAATGAGGAACAATTATAAACCTATCTGGAATAAGAAACATTCCCCTGTTAAACTCATTATACATCGTGGTCAGCACAGGCTGGGCTTATATTCTATAGCTGAGAGAAGGAAGAGGGAGGAACTGCCACATCTTAAAGCTAACCATCAGAAGTTATTTGTTTTGGTAAGTCAAGTGAAACTTTCAGTCTTGCTTTCACTGTCCTTCCCTGTTCCAAAGCCTTCCCTGCCTCCCCTAGAGCTGCCTTGTGTCCCTTTTCTTTGCTCTTTCACCTTAACATGAAAACTCTCAACAAGCATCAACAGCAGATGTGAAGAACTGAAGCACACTTCAAGCAATAGGAACAGCATTTGAACTGTTGCTGACCCTTCATTCTTGCCTCTCCTGGATAAATGCTTCTGGCTCTGGAAAAAAAAAAAGAAGAAAAAAAGGGGGGGGGGTGTCTCTGAATTGTCGGTTAGTTAGCTATAGAGTTATGGTACAAAAATCATACAATCCTTGCTCAACCAGTTGAAATAGATTTGACAAATTCCATATACAAGTGTGCATTATGCCTGTTCAATGTAGGCACATGCTTTTTGCATATTTTAGCATAAATACTCGTGGCATGTGAAAGAACAGAAAATGGAGAGAAAACTCAGTGCTTTAAAAAGCTTTAACGATGAGGTTGTTGAAGCTATGCTGGGTCAGCTGCCAGTAGACAGAGTAGGCAGGACACCCGCAGAACACCTTGATTTGAAAGAATTGATGGAAAGATGCATGGTGAGGTGGGTAGTTTAGAATTAGCAGTTTTCTAATCCCTGACTTCTCTGATTCCATCCTCTTTATACACAGAGTTTGATTCATATCCATTGACTTCTCTTCTTTTATATATATTAGATCTTATCCAAATTTGAAAGAAAACTGGAAATGTTACTTGATCCTATGCATTAAACCATATTCTGATACGAATAGCAGAGAAATATATATATATAACAAAGCTGCTTTAGCTTTAACGTAGCTATCTGACAAAATAAGTCCTGAGGATACAATAAGCCTGAACAAGCCCTCTGCAGTTTCCGGTACTACTTTTGAGTGTCTGTATCAGTTGTGAGAGGGAGCCACTTCCTGCTTTTTCTACATTAAGTGCTTTATGTCCCATTTTCCATTCTGTTTTTCTCGTGCTTCTTCAACCTCATTCATTGCCTTTATTAAGAATTTGAAAGCAGTGTTCATAAATATGTCTTATCATTTGAGTGATAAACTTAATGAAAAATACAAGTGGCTGAACAGATTAGTTTTTAGTTATGCTGGTGACTTGCTGATTTTTTTTCAGAGAAAATATAAGACAGCTGATGTCTTTAATGTTCTATTTAAATTTTATACTTCTTGTGATGTTTTATAGTTATCTTAAGAGCCAGCAAATTGTTGCTACAACAGAACTATATCACAAAGATAATTGTATTACATATAAGAGGATATATTTATGCTCAGTATAATAAAAAATGTGTTATCAATGCTTTATGAATAGCTTACAAAATATTAAGAAACTACATTTAGAGAATGATGTGCAACAAATTCTTTGCACATAAGCTCTTTATACTTTCTTAATCACAGTTTCTTAAAAATACGTTATTACTTGTTGGACTGAAATGAGAGAGAAGAGAAAAGTAACGAAAAATGCTCAGTCTTCAGTAGACGGAAAAAAAAAATGTCACCATGGTGTGGGAGACAAATGTATATTTTCATGTGAGGTTTAGTCAGACAGTATATAATGACTGGTATTGCTAAGAAAAAAGGCATGGCTTATGGAATAATTTCATATATCCTTCCACAAGGTATTCATATTAGTTTCTGCAAAGCATTCTTAGTAAAATACCCAAGTGTGTTGTGTATATAATCAATAAATATTGAGGACTGTGAAACAGTCTACTGCAAAGCACCCAGAGAATTCCATCTCTTTTGCTCACAAGCAAATAAGTTGAAAATGATGAAGAGATAATTTTATCATAGTGAATAAGTAGTTGGATGCCAAGAGTAGATATCAGAAGTTACAGAGATCAAATCTGCATGCTGTAATGAAAAGCCACCTTTATACAAGCTCATAGTGCTGAACTCACTAGAGAACATTAGGTAGCTAGACAAAAGTTGCGCCTACAGCCATTCGACAGGTGAATGTTAAGTGATCTAACATGCCACAAAATTATAACTATTTAAGGTTGTTTTCATAATGTCGAAGTATGTAAATAGGTCTTCTTTTTCAAGAGGTTTAAGAGTGTAGTTGGTTTTTGCTCAATTCCAAGGAGAAATCCTGTAAGATGCCACATCAGTTCTATTTACTGATTGCAAAAGCACTTTAAAATTAAGGGAAATAATGCTACTCTTTTCCCATGAAACAAAACTACAAGAGAATTTGATTAAGATTGTCAGGATCTGTGTACTTGTTTCTAATGTACCTTTTCATAGAATAGTTAACTTACCACTCAAAACCAAAACTAATCAATAAACAAATCAGGTAATGCATTAGAAGTTATTACTGGCTAGTTAAAAATAGCAAAATCTCTATGTTGCTTAGCAGGTAACCAATGAGGAGGTTTACACAATACTAAGAGAAAACTTAAAAAGCCCACCTGAAAATAAATTATTGCAAGCTGTAAATAAAATGATCACGTGATTACTCTCCGAAATAGGATATTTTACATTTTATATTGCCAGGTCCAGACATTTCAGAACTTCAGGGATTTCACCAAAAACCACAATCAAAGCAAGCAGCAAGATGGACTAAAGGCTGCAGCTGAAGTGTTAGAAATTCTCAACGACTCAACCTTTAGAACGTAGATTTGAACATTTTGATATGTGCTTGCATTGCAATACTTAGTAGTGACACCAATGAACGTGGCACATTATCTTTCAGAGAGAAATACTCCTGTACTCCCTAACCGTGATTGTGGGTAGCAACAGAAATAGAATGTCACTGTCACTGGAAATACAAATGATAAAGAAAAATATACTATTTCAGACATATAGCCATATCCAGTAACATAACAGCCTCTTTTTCCCAACGCTTCTAAAGTTTTGTGGTTACTTTTCCTCTAAGCTTTGCTTTAATACATAGTTGGATGTCGAAAAATTCCTTAGAAATTTGAGTGATGCAAGCAAACTAACAGCTTTTGTAGAATTTGCATCAAATGAGGACAATCTGAATTATGTGGAGTAGACTAATATGCAAAATTCTGTATCTAGACTTCAGATGAGGTATGGAGGTAAAAATCTGTTTTTTACTGTATGACTCCTGTAATTTCCAGGCCTTCTGCATCTATATTTGTGAGAAAAAAGTGCCATGAGAACAAACCATCCCTTGGCTTCTGGTATTTTGAAGGGGTTTTATTTACATGTGTTGGAAGCGAATCATCTAATCCCTCTGTCGAACATCAGAAGAGTACAAAAACCAAGGCAGCAATCATTCTGCCCAACTCTCAATGAAGAGGTGAGTATATCTCCTCAATTAACCATTAACCCAACTCCCATGCTGACACTTCGGTTCTGCAACTGTGAAAAGACTCTGAGCAGGTTGCCTCCACTCCCTCCTTCCCCCCAGCTTTGGAAAATTGTTTTGTCTGTATCACTGAGAAGCTTGAGCCAAACCTTGGCAAACCATATGCAAGCCAAGGACTTTTTTCCATAGAAATCATAAACTTAAATGATGTTTGGTTCAGCCTGAATATTTTAGATTCTGAAAATAGTTTCTGTTGGACTGTCCATGGGACAGATTTGCAGAACATTTCCTCAGTTAGTCTGAGCCAGTTCCACCTAGTGGAAGTGCTACATAATTTAGCTACAAAACCAAGCTGTGCTTTTCAGTTAATAATACCCAAAAAACCAAAACCAAAACCCCAAAACAACAATAAGAAGGAAAACAGGTAAGCCATCTGTATTGTATTTACACCAGCTCTAAGTGCAATTCTGGACAAGCTACTATTATTGCTAAAAATAACACCCAGCTTTGGTTTATGTTGCTTTTATGCTTGAGTCCTGACCTTGGCATTAAACGTAGCTTGTTGGGATCTTCAGGAAGTTTTTTTCATTAATCCAGTCACACCAGAAGTTTTCAATTTATAACTTCTACTACTAGCTTTTATTCTTTACAAAGATTATTTTTATTGTTGGTTCTATATAGCAAGTGCTATTATTTCATGTGATTGGTACTAGGATTTTAGAATGTCTTAAATTATAGTTTTCTGGAACCATAACTGCTAATGGAAAATTAGTATAAAATGCCACAGTCTTTAACAATGCTCTCCCTTACAGGTCTCCTTGTTTTGATATTAAAATATTTAGCAGATTCCGAACACTTCCTGCAGCTTGTGGAAAATACAGCTTTTTGAATGTGGAAATTAAAAATTTTTTGAGATAGAAAATACAATAACTTAGCAAAAGGTATCACAGGTCATTGTAAGTAACAGCAATAAATGACATACAACATTAGAAATTAGAACAATTAGAATATCAATAGCCTTTTTATGAGTAAATTGCTCCTCTGTAAATTTGTGTACTGACCGCGAAAAAGATATGACAAAAATGATCTTTTTATGTCCTTTTAAATGATAAAAATAAGATGATCTCCAGGTGGTCTTTTTTTCCATAAATCACTTTTAAGCTTAGTGGCTACCCTGTGTTGTGTTCTGACATCTTGACAATAAAAAAGTGCTTATAATGCTCCTGCGGGGGTTGTTCTAAA
>NW_010394732.1:13265-22596 GCF_000710305.1 Buceros rhinoceros silvestris
CCTACTGTTAAGCAGTAAATCAGTGACTGACAGGATTCCTAACCTGCCACCTCCTGCCAGGGTGACATTAAATTTACACTATATACTGTAGTCTCCTTCCAGCTACCTCATAAGGACAAGAGAAAAGTCACTTCTAGGTGTTCCGGTTCCAAAGCCTGGAATAGTTTCTTCACAGAACTGTACTAGTGGGTTGTTAGAAGGCACCTCATCTCAAATTATTGTGATAATCTGTTAAAATTACTCTGTGTTAATCAAAGACAGAAAAGGGTTTAAAATTATTAGCATATAAATTACTCTACAACAAAGTATTCACTTTTGCACACCTGTAGAGGAATTCCTCTGTAGTTTTATTCTGCTGTGTCTACACCTCTGCCCACCTGGCATTATCGAAAATTATGAGGGTTGCATCGTCGCAGGACCAATGCGGCTCACTACACCTGCCTGGCGGGAGGGTTACTCCTAACTTTGTGGGAGTGACTGTATTCAGAGCATGGCTGGTTTCCCCCTCCAGACAGCTGGCCTCTGATACTACTGAGGCATAAATAAAAGGCTGTGAAAAGATACCTACCCTCTCACTCTGTTGCCAAGTTTTTCATTAGCCCCTGGAAATCACTGGCAAACACACTCCTCACTGGAGTGTCCTGTCCTCAACTGGGAGAGGAAGAGAAGGGAGGGAAATGTTCAGTACCTGCAGTAATGGCACTGTCACGTCACAGGAGGAGTGGCAGGGAGGGCTTCCATCAGGATTTCCTGGACAGATTATCATCTATTTTGTAGAAGCACAGGATTATAGAATGGTTGAGATGGGAAAGGACCTTTTGAGATTGCCTAAGCCAAACTCGCTTCTCAGAGCAGGGTCAGCCAGAGCAGGTCACCCCTGACTGTGTCTGTTTTCTTTATATCCTCCAAATCTGGTGTTTATACACATTGATAAGATCTTCCTGAGCCTCCTCTTCTTCAGGCCAAACAGTCCCAGATCTCTCAGCTTCAACATATACATCTCCTCATAACTATCCTCATGGTCTTTTGCTGGCCTTACTCCAATATGCCTTTGTCTGTTGGACTGCGGAGCTCAGAATAAGAGCCAGCACGCCAACTCTGTCTCACCACCACCAGGCTAGCAGGGAAGGATCATCTCACTTGGCCTATTCCTTATGCATCCCAGAATGCTGTTGGCCTGCTTGGCTGCAATGACACATTATTACATCTCATGTTTTCAACTTGCTGACCACCTGGAACCCAGATATTTTTCTGCAGAGTTGTTTTGCAGCTTGTCATCCCTCAGCACGTAGTGCTTCATGCGGTTATTCCTTCCCAGTGTCAAGGCTTTGCACTTCCCCTTGTTGAACTTCATTAGATTCTTGTCAGCACTTCTCATAAAATAAAAACTTAGTTTATGGGTCTGGGGAAAATTATGGGCCTAGGCAAAGTATGCCTTGCAGTTTTTGTGGGAAAAATTAAATATTACAAAGACTGAAGCAGTCTCTACTCTGTGCCTTTCTGTGTTACATTACAGAACTTTCTTTGAGCTAGACTAAAGCAATGGCAGCAGCTCCACCAACAATCAGCTTTTTGATTACTTTTGCTTAATGACACTGAATATACAACAGGCTCTACCATAGCTCCACTTTGATAAATTTGCCCTCAGCCAAGAATCAAGGCTCAGAATTTTAGATTCTCATTAATAACTTATATAACAATTTTATGGTGTTATAAAAAAAGAAGGGAAGAATGAGGTGAATATCATTTAAGCATCTATATAAATCCAGAAACTAAGTTAAGAAAACTCATTACTTTAATTGCACAGCTAAACACTACAAGTATTTTTTGTATCAGCTGTATCCAGTCTAGAATCAGCTCTTCCAAGCGTCAGTCTACACAGATGTAAAGGCTTGGCCTTAAATCTAATGATCTTAATTTATTTCAACAGGACCCAACAGCACTAACATTAAAGAGAGAACTGGGCTTTGACTTTTGTTTTTCCATGCCCATGCTCAGCAGATTAATTTATAATGACTATGTTACAAGCAGGAAGAACCTTACACTTCTCAGTTGTGTCCAGGCTAGAGATTTCCTGGAATGGAGATAAAAGAAGCCTAGATTTGTTGTGTGTTCAAGCAATTCTGTCTAAAGCCTGTCTAAACCTTTTGTTTCCCACTAGAAAAATAAAAGAGGAAAAAACCTGATTTCCCACCCAAGCCAATTTAAGAAATTATGCTGAATAACTGTATGGGTTATTTACACTGGGTATGGATCCAGCTTGAATTCCAAACCTTTCAAGGTTACCTGATTTATTTTTTTCCTTCTGAAAATATTTCCAATTCTGATAGACATCCTCAACAATTTAAAACATTGATCTCTACTTTCCAATAGAGCATTAAAACTGTGAATGTATAACGTATTTATGTGCGCACACATGCATGAAGTTATTGCACGCAATCTCACTTTAGAATTCAGCCAGCTCCTAAATAAGCTTTTTCTTGACTTCAGTTTGGCTTAAGAAGAGAATACATACATTTTATACATACACACATAGATATGTATATGTATATATATGCACACACACAGTTATCCTTACCTATACATATTCATACATACATATATACATACTGTATGTAATGTATATATATTGTTTATAATTATACGTATTTTCTACTTTGGGGAGGGGGGATGTGGTGCGGCAAGGAGGAAGAAGTGAAGCAGAGAACAGGGAGCAAGAGAATGGAAAGCAGCCTTCATGGGTCCCAAGTTTCCCAACCTTCTAAGCCTTTACAGGGTAACTTTGGTTTAGATGAACAATATGTTGAACTATTTATTTTCCCACCAAGGCAACAGCAGGTTTTTGATGGATGTTTAAATCCTATTCTTCAGCAGCATCTGTAACACAAGATCTCTGGAGGAAGCGACTTTTGGAATTCACTCATACTTCTGTCCATCTGTTTTTGCAATCTGATACTTTATTGCATTTTATCTTCATCTGCAGTTCCCTCATGATTTTCTTCCATTTTCCCTTCATCTTCCAGCTTTCTTTCCTCCTTTGTCCTTCTGCACTCTCCTTTCCCCCATAAAGTACAAACCACTTTTGGTTTTTTTTTGGTCTTTTTTTTCCACTAGGTTCAGTCCTCAAGAGCTTCAAAGGAAACTAAGCTCAGCTATCAATTATTCTCATTTCCCCATTTCAAAATAGAGGGCAGAGAAAACATGAGTGGAAGTCTCCCTTGAGACAGAACTATGAACCAGGATCATGAGACTAATGAGAATGTATGAATATGGCTAGGAATAAAATGTCATATCATTGAGTGAAAAACAGCGTTTTGCAAGTTTAGAAAGTAGAGCATAGCATAATCTCACTACTATTTCAGGTGAGTTCTTTTTTTCATTTTACTAACATGATTTTTTTTTTCTATGAACATGCAATCAGATCAAAGAAAGACAAAATGTTTCCTGATCTTTTTTTCCCCAGTAATCTAATTATTTGTTAACTGCAGAATTTTTTTTAAACTTTATCTTTTTTCTTTATTTTTTTTATTAATTTTCTCATAGAGCTACACCTTAGTGGGTCATAACCTTCAATATCTACATTAATTTCTTTTTTTTTGTAGAGTTCATGCCTCTACAATCCTGATAGCAATTTAACATATTTTTGCGTAGTTCTTATGGGGCATGTTTTCTAGAGTTCAAATCGTAGGCAATAACGTGCCGTGATCCTAACGAAAATCTGTCACTCTGCAAAAGTTTACTAAAATGGCACTTCAGAAACTAATACTTCAGCTTTCAGAAAATATGCAAAGAGAGCTCCTAAATGTAACATGCTATAATTTTAAAGAAATCAGCTGCTTAGCACTTACATTTATGGAAACAAAGAGATATTAAAAATGTGCACTGGTTCTTTAGGCTAGCATGTGCTGTTCTTTCTGCTGCATTCAGTTGCTGCAAATTCATGTTGCAGCTCTGTGAGGTGGATCTGAACTTAATGAAATGAAGAGACAGATTTCTGTGTCCTAGGCTATATAAACTTGACAAGAAAGTTTCTTTGTTTATGTATATGTCTGGAGATTATATAAGTAAAGTGAAAATGAAAATACTAGGTTAAGATAAATATTCTCCCAACTGTTGATGATAAAGGCAATAATACTACATGCATGATACAGATTAAAGGACAAAACAAAACAGATACTTAAAAATATTAACTAGAAATATCAACAGGGGTGTAGTATCTTTCTTAGTTAATCTGATATTACACTGTACTATTCATCTAATTTTTTTAAAATATCAGCTTTAACTGTACTTAATTAATTCAATGAAGATCTTATGCAAATATTAAACAAATCCAAAGGAATACTGCTATCTACCTTTATACCTGTCAAACTACACAAAATGGAACATTAGAGCTGACTTGAGAAGTAGAGGGTTTTGTCTCCTTGTGACCTAAAATGTGCCATAATCCAGTCCTGTCACTCCTGAGTTATCTGGTAGGAATGCTCCTGAATAATAGTAAATAGCTTACTATTCCCAATAGAGACAGGTGCAAAATTCAGATTAAAATGTAAGCTTGTTTTTCTCACCCTGCAGAAACTGAGTAACCCGTATGGCTATACTTACTGAACTACAATAGTCTTTTCTCCCACTGAAGCACCATAAAAATTATATTCAGAGTGAATTTTCAAAGTACCAAAGAAAGGGCAAATTTTGTTCATTTGAGATGTAGAGATAATTAAAGTAACAAATATTTTAGTTAAAGAAAATCTTGTATTGTTATTATTTCTTTAATTTTTCTTATATTTAGAACTAGTCATAATCTGGGATGCTTTTGTGCTAAGTACTGTTAAAATGAAAATTGAAACAAACTTTTCAAAAAAATATTAATTTTTTTTGGCAGAGTCAGACAAACTGAAGAAGAAAGAGAAGAAAAGAAAGAAAAGAAAAGAAAAGAAAAGAAAAGAAAAGAAAAGAAAAGAAAAGAAAAGAAAAGAAAAGAAAAGAAAAGAAAAGAAAAGAAAAGAAAAGAAAATTGTGACTGAACATCCAGATCAGGGGCCTCAGTGTGCCAGAAGCCAAGCACTTGATGAGCTTCTTGTAAGCATCACTGGAAAGAAGATATTTGGTGGGGTTTTGTAAAAAGCTAATTTCTACAGCATTGCAGATATTTAAGATCTTTATGAGAATATTCCCTTAAATATGCAGGACAGCCTGGGAGGAACTATACATATATTTGTTCAAAAATATGTTAAGTGACCAATAGGGAGTTACAGCCATCTGTAATTCTGTGTAGCTGCCGGTACAAACAGTAAATGAGAAATGAAAGGCTGTGAGAAAGGTAAGAAGCATAAACTTGTTTTCAGGTGAAAGGTATATAAGAATGAATGATATAGTCAAGTTACAGACTGGGAAAATGAACCTGGATCACTATTTTGAAGTGGACTCTATGTGGGGACGGTTTGCCTTTGGTAGGATCTAATGAAAGACATTACAATGCTAAAAAAGAAAAGGAAAAGGAGACAAGATTGATTTCAACCAATTTTAGACATCTGTGGCATGAATATGAGCTAGTCTTTCAAGAGATATAGGAACTTTTAGGGTAAAAAAAGATTAAAGAAATTGTTTGATTGGATGTCTATTTTAGTAAAAATTCCACTCTAAGTAATGCTTTTTCTACACTGACTAAGAAGGAATCCAAAAAAGGAACACAGATGCAGATGCCTATGCTGCATATAGGTACTTCAAATCCAACAAACAAGATCCGAAAGGATTATATTATGGGGAGTAAGGATGAATAGAAAAGTTGTGTCTTAAAGATACTAGGAAAGAAAAAGATGACACACTATTTAAATGCTACCTATACTTGAGGGCTTAGAGAGGATATCTGAGTCAGATGTGTTGAATGACACTGTTGAGGGCACTTTTCCATGCATTGAGCAAAAACTCTTTCAATTCTCCTGAAAATATTTGTTTAGTTGTGTTGTACTATGTGAGGTGACTGAATAATCACGAGGAAATATTGGAGAAACGGTTCAAAATCGTGTTTTAGACAGAAAGATATTGCTCTACTGTGAAGTGGCAGATTGGTGAACTATGGCTGAATTAGTACAGATAAGATTACCCATGTTTAGAAGAGAAAGGTGAGGAAGAAGAAGGAACACAGGCAGAGATACACGGAACATCCAACGAGAGGAGAAGACAGGATGGAGAGGAGCCTCTACAGAACAAGGTAGCAAAGACTTAGAAGAAGACAGAATAACTACAGCAAAGGAGGACACTATCAAGAAAAAAAAAAAGGCGGTGTTAAGGATGGATGACTGCTGAGAACAGCCAGAGTAGGGAATGAGATTGGAGTGTTGGTTCTGATATTTGCCATCAGAAATGTAAGAGGTAATAGGGCTTTTATAGACTGCAGCGCACAGCATCCACAGCTGAACAGGTTTCTGACGGAAATGAGAAATTAAATTGGCTTTGCACTAAAAAAAGCGCAAGGGAAATGGAAAAGATGACTGAAGCAAGTGCAAGGGTGTGTTTGAGCATTTCAGTTTTGGGGTTTTTTTTCCAAAGATTGCAAAAATATAAAGCATGTTTGTAATGTGAGACAAAAAAACAGAGGTCAAAGAGGTCATAAGTGTCACAATGTGAGGTGAGGAGTTGGGATGAGACTCGCTATAACACTTTGTGAAATTAGAAGGCAACAGAATGGAAAACTTCCTTGTCTTCAGTACTGAAGAAAGATGAGGTGAGAAGAGAAAAAACAACAGAGGAAGAGAACAGACACACATTTTATCTCCTTTCTCTCAAAAGAAATTGGCAAGGTCCTTTAAGGAGAGAAAAATGGGGCAGAAGGAGGTTGTGATAAAAGAGTTGAAGAAATTACAAGCTGTGATTTTAGATATGGAAATCAATCAATTTGGAAAAGTTTATTTATTTTAGCAAGAAATATGTTAGTACTGACTAAAGAATGTAACAAATGTGCAAGGAAGTAAGCCTCCTCCAAGAATTTCCTCCAGAAACTTTCTGAGAGCAACAGTGAAGGAACCGGATGCTGATGGTTTTGCAGGGAGAATAATTCAGTATTGCACTTGAGCAATTTTGAATCCATCTGGCTGCATTCTTTTCACAACCGAATACACCAAACCCATCTAATGAGTTGAGAGTATTCAAAGAAAGGTTTTATGGTTGAGTTTTTTGTTTGGGTATTTTTCTTTTTTCTTTTGATTATCTTAGAAGTCAGTTAGTCCTTTGTCATGCAGCATTTTCTCTAGTTGCTAAGTTTTAAATCGCTTTTTCTTTATACTCTAGAATCATCCTGAGCTGAGCACAGTCCTCCATGAGGGAATCACCTCCCTCCCCACTGGATTCAGTTTCACCTGACCCAGAATGTAGTAGCCAGGGCAAAGAAAACATTAGATCGTTTGCCTAATCACAAGCTTTTAACAAAAACAAGTATGATACACAGATTCTGTGAGCAAACAAATCAGACATTTATGTTGTGTATTACATTGAAGGGTAGAAAAGAAAGGTAAAGAGCTGATATGGACGGAAGTGACAGATGGAAAAACGTTGCTGAAGCAAGAGATCCTAGAGGAGAAGAATTCATCAACTCTTACAAAGAAGATTAAATTGCTCATCAACTGAAAGTCACTAAAAGGTCCAGCTACAGAGCACCAAAATAGATCTTCTACTTGTGGAAATACTGAATCATAGAAGTCTTGGCTGGAAGGAATCTCTGTGGTTTTTCCTGCACAGACTTCCCACTTGAAGTGGGACTATACCACCACAAGTAGAAGAAATAAAGTCCCCTGTACTTTAGTTTGCTGAGAAGGGAATGCAAAAGATGGATGGCAGAGGCATCATCAGGACTCTGTAGAAAATTAACTGTGAAGATGGCTGCAAACTCTCTTGGGATTGTTCTGGAAATAACAAAAGCAGCTAGAAAGGAGAAAGGTGTAAAACCAGTCATACTGCTATGTAAGGGGTAGAAGTGGTGGTGTGTGTGGAAAGTGTGGAATGCGTGAAGAGTTGTGGTAGATGCCACTAGGTAGGGGTGGCAGAAGAAGGAACTGTCCAACTGATTTTATTTCTTGACCCTTTGATTCTTAAACTTTGCCATTATTGCATTGTTTTTATCCAAAATGGGATTCAGAGTCCCTCTTTTTACTTTATATTTGTGCAGCTCAAACTAGAAGGGAACTTGATCTTCTATTTCATCACTGGAACTTTTTAATGTTAACATAATAGCCGTAACTGGCATTTAACACAATAATAATATCCAGTAATTTCCTTTTCTAAATAATTAATAGCATTTTGTTTCTTAGCTTTTAATATTTCAGACAAGTTCCAATAGCACATAATGTTCCTTTTTCTTTAAGGAAAGGAAGAAAGTCCCTGATACGGAAATAGACATCAATGTGAGAAAGTCACTGAAGATGAAAGGATGAGAAGAAGAAACCACACAGATAATATAACTACTGCACAGTGAGGAATACCTACAAACCTACAAAGGAAGCATTTTTAGGGGACTGTTTTTTCACCATCTGCTTATACAAGGTGATATGAATAAAGTGAAGCCCATATGACTACTGATTTGAGGTAAGGCCACGGAATCAACTGATGCATGAACAAACAACCCAAAGGTGAGACAGATTGCTTTGGTGTTTAGGATTTCAATTTCCCTGGAGGCGTAATGCACTACCGCGCAGGAATCAGATTCTAAATTTCTATTTCGCACCTGTCCCACCATGTGCTGATTTTACAAAACCTCACTCAGGAATGTTTGTCCTGACTTTATAGGCAGCTTGTTAACATCAGTGGAACTGTTTGAGTTACAATAATTTATATGAATAGGAGTTTGCAAGATCAATTCCAAATCATAAGGGGCAACATCCCAAAACAGTCTTAACTTTCTCTGCAAAATACAGTAAGGTTTAGGTTAGATTTAGATGTTAGACTGTATCTACACTAGCAAACTAAAGAGCCTAGGGCTTTCTTCAACACTGAAGCCAACTGGCACATCCTCACTATTAAGCTCTCCTGCCATCAAAAACAAGCTAACAGCATTGAAACTGCCTATTGAGAATGATTCCCACTCTGTGCTAATTTCCGATGCATGCCTGAGAATTGTTTTCGAGCACACTAGTTAGAACAGAGTGATATTGTGCCAGAGTGTACTAGCATTTTAACAATAGAGATGATCCTTTTTTCGGTGTCTGTGCCTGTGCTCTGACATGAATCTACTGGCGTAAATCAAAGGCTCATAGACATTTAATAATAGGGCACAAGTGGATTTCAGGCTAACTTCAAGTTCATTTCACAAAAGTTTTCCTTGCCACCCCAACCACCCCCACAC
>NW_010394733.1:0-5003 GCF_000710305.1 Buceros rhinoceros silvestris
CCACCCCCCGCACAGAACTTTCTTCTTGTTCTGGATTAATTATGTTTTTCTTTCTGAAACTTCCTCCATGTCTTGTACCATAATTAACTCTTCCAGTCCTCACAAAGCCACATTGTATATGGTGGAGTAGTATTGAAAAACACTTCAAAAAGCCTATCAGAGGCAAGAAAATAATTTGAAAAATTATTGTCTCAACACAGGTGTGAGTTTTGCAATTTTTTTTATTGCTGTAATTGTATTTGATAAGTATAGCCAGAATATGAATCAATTACTCTTATAATTTGCCTCTATTCATAGAATCAGAGGTCATGTCAACCAGCACACTTGCTAAGGTCAGGCTTTATTTCAGATGAAGATGCAAAGGTTTCTGTGCTTGTTCTTAATGATATGTTGGATGCATCGAACTGTTAATAACCACACAAGGAACCTACTATAAACCCAAAGCATTCACTTTTACTATTTCATAATCCACACTCCTCCCTTGGCTTGGATCGACCTGTAGTGCCAACACTTACCTGGCCCTAGAGCTCACCTCCCCATTGCTGCCCAGTCTCTGGAGCCCACTAGGGATGGCAAGGACCCTCCCTAGGTATTCCATGGCATGTTCCTTTCCCAGGCAGCGGTACTTGACTGACCTTTGTGTGGCCTGAGAAACCCCACAGACAGCCCACAGCAATTTACACGCCTCCAAAGCAAATCCCTCACAAGAGCAAATTTGTAAATTGTGAGGACAGCTGCACTGGGAGGACATGCCTGGAGAGCAGTAACAGGCCTTACTACCTCTGTGATGAGCCCCATCTGTGGCTTCCCCCACATTGCCTATGGCCAAGGACTCCATTGTAGCCCCCTGAGGCTGTCATCCTCCTGCCCCAGCAATGCCACTGAAGGGCTGTTCTCCAGTTCTCCACAGCAGTTCCAAGGTCATCCATGGGCAGGTATATTTATGGTGTAGTTCTTTTTCTAAAAGTTACATTGTTATTTCATAGTGCAGGGCAAAAGGAGAATACACACAGGTAGTCTTTATTGGAGGTAAAACAACCTTTGTTCTGTTTGAAAACCCGTAGGATTAAAAAGGAGGCAGGAACAGCTGTTGTCCTAATAATTTAAGTGAAATATCTTCTTTCATTATATTTCTGTCAAAATGCCACTCTGATAGGTGTACTGTGAGAATGACCCATAATTCTCAGTGAGAAATGCAAATGAATACATGATACCTGTTCCCCACTTAAGTATGTTGGGTAAGATGTCCAGCTATTCACCTCCATCAGATGATAGATGATTCCACTCATATACAGAAGCAGAGTTTTAAAATAGCTGAGTAATTTAAAAGAAAGCAGTTCTTCTTAAGATGGTTACAGAATGTATGCATTCCCACTATTCGTACAGGATACAAGTCTTTAAATCTTGTGTTTTGGGTTAAATGCCTATTTGTTTGTTTGTTTGTTTCTTTAAATTTCACTTTAAGTGGCTGAGTTATCTTTTGAACTGTACTCAAGCATTAAACTTAGGGTGTAGTACAAGCCTTTCTCCCACCAGCTACTATATCCTACCACATTGTAGCTGGAATACTGAAGAAGACCTAAACACTAAAAACAGGAATAGGTATATAAAACTGCCACTAGTCACTTAAAAAAATTAAATCTTGTTCACTGTTCACACAAGGTTATTTTAATTTGTGGAAAATGCAAGTATTCTACGTGATTTTGCAACAACTTTTGTTTATTCAGATAATCTCAGTAGTTTATCTTATAACAATGGTAAGATTCAGTCTATTTCTCTTAATATCCTTTTTTATCTATTGGTAAGTTTTGCTCTCTTTCTGAAATGTGTTTCAGAGTTTCATGGCTGTCCCTTATTTGCAAGTTACTGGAATCTTCATGTACAGCTTTTTTTTGTTTTGTTTTGTTTTCTTTGTTATTATCATAGGATTTTGTTCTGATTCACTGCTTCTCTCATGTTAGTATTGCACCAACAGTTCCTGTGACTGCAAGAACGCTGTTTGCTTAACATGTTATCAAATATTTTTGTGACACTGCTGCAGATGGTCTTTACAGAAGTTTATCAGCTTAACATTCATCTTATTTTCCTGTCCATTGTGGCTTTGTTAACTTACTAAGAAGTGCTGGATTTTTACAGGCTGTTCAAAGAAACATAACCATAATAGTTACATCTTTCTCTTCTTCATAGTTTGTAAAATATCCTCACTGCTGATTTACTTACTTCTTCAGTTTAGCAAATAGTGGCTTCATAACACGACTATATCTTTGCAGCTCGTTGCTGACTTCATGTTTCTATTTTGTTCGTGCACATCTGTGAAACACAGAAGTACAAAAGAGAAACTAGGTTTCAACTGTCAGTGTCAAGGAATTGAGGGCAGAAACAGGCCTCAGTGGTGATCCATGGGACCCATGAAGACCTTTGTCTTATCTCCCATGAGGCCATCAGTCTCTGCCCCACTAACAGCATGGTAAAGCCAGTCTCCACCTACCCACAACCTTCAGACAGTCCCTGGCCCTATGGAAGTGCTTCATGCTTGGGGTGGGACTGCCCAGGTAGTTGCCATCTGCCCTGCTCTTTGGTGTGATACTGGGATGATGGCAACAATCTGTTCTTTAAGGATCTGCCGGTTCACAGGGCACCCTGACACTAAGTTGCCTCCTGTTCAGATCTTGAAACTCCAAAATTGGGATCCCTGTCTTAGGCCTGGAAACCCACTGGCCCTTCATCAGTCAGCATGAAGAATCAGCTGTGTGTCGGATCTACAGGCAGTAAATGCATTTGCAGGGACTAGCTTGGGAATTGTAAGTTGCAAATACTGTTAGTGTTCTTTTGAATTTTCTTTGAATTTTTGATGCCACCCCATTTACCGAGGGAGGGAAAAAATTCTTGATATCTCCAGAAAGAAGTTTTCATTTCATAAGTTATCAAGCAGATGCTTCTTTGGAGAACAAGAAGTTAAAAAAAAAGGCAAGAAAAAAAATAAAAAAAACCCCAAACCACAAAATGCTTCTAACACAAAGTTAAAACAATTTATTGTTTGCAAGTAGCTGAAGCTGAGCTTCCCTGAGATGATGCAAAACACAACAGAGAACTATATTGACTATTTTTTTTTTTTTTTAAAAAAAAAGCTGGAAAAACTAAGTGAAGAGTTTTCTACAATCATTTAAAAAGTAATTCAAAGCAATCCTCAAATTTTCATTCCTTCCCTTTGGGGATTTTCACAGATTTTTCTAGTTACCCCTCCTCTGATGTCAGCTACCCATTTTCTGTCCTACTTAGTGCTCTGTCAAAGTTCCTAAAGCACCAGGTGTGCAAACGTTATCACCTTTTCTCCCTTAACTTTATGCATCTACATACTGAACTAGTTATCCTAGTCTCCCCTTATGATCAACAGAAAGAAAAAATACTTCTGGGGATTAATTAGTGTATCCTTTTTCAGGCAGCTACTTTAGGATTAAATGAATTACTCCCGAAATGTATCCATATCTATCCCTTGACAGTAATGGTTAACTGACTATAATGATAGCCTGCAGTGCCTAACTCACATGTACGTGTTCATTCTAAGTGTCTAGAATTAAGAAATGGATCTCATCTAAATTCCTAGAGATTTCACTGAGCCAGAGCCAGACCAATGAAATGAAACAACCCAACATCCAACATCATGGTTCAGTTTGCAAATTAAGTTGCCTCGTATTTGGTTAGTATCCATACAACAGTTTGTCTGCTTTTGAGTCAATGACTATCCTGCAGTTTGATGTGCATTTCTTTAGCAATAAACTAGTTAAACAGTCCTTCTGCCTATGTGGAGTAGCTGTTTGTAGCTTGAGTAGTAGTATGAATTATCTGCAAAACAAAAGAAAACAAAACCTGAGCATGAATAATGACCTCAAAGTAATTCACAGGCCCTAATGGTGCTCAGATATAGCTAGAAATGTGAAGTAGTAAGATATGGTAGAGATCTAGTCTTTGTAAATTTTCTTTCATATGAGCTTGGATATGGATTTAACGAATGTAGTCAGGCATCTTTATTAACTTGAAACTGGAGCTTAAAACTATTCCTAGTCCTTCAGTAGTCACAAGGTTACTTATTTAACTTTTCCTAAACATAAAACTATTTATTTTAGCTTATGATCTACAAGAAAGCAAGTTAATTTCACTTTAGAAGTTCTCAGTTCCCTCCAATGATTATAAAGGATTAGACACCTGCATTGCTTCCATCTAAAAGTCTGACTATTTTTACAACACTTACCAAAGTTCAAGCATACACAAAAAAACACGGGATAAGAGATTATCATTTGGCCAGTTATCTAAAAAGAGACCCTGACAATAATAACCTCTACCTCTACAACTTCCATAATTTTCAGATTAGACTATTATAACTCACCATAGCAACACAGAAAGTAAAGATTGAATGATATTGACTCCACATACAGCACTTTGATGATCCTGCTCACCTCAAGGTAGAATTGAAAGCAATTGAAAAAAATTAGGTAAACTCATTGAAATATGATTGTCTTCGGCTAGTCCTAATGAGACAGTCCTTTGAGAACCCGTACCACAGTAAATGAAGTCAGTCAGTTATCCCATATTTAAAGACCTAGGCCTGATCCTTCCGCCAATCCTCAGCTTGGAGATTCACAAAAATTACTATTTTTCACTAATGCATTAAATTTTGGAACACTGTTCTTGGAAAGATTAACTGTGGGCCTTTCCAGATGAAATGTATATCAAGATGTAGAAGATTGTTAAACAAGTTTATCCTCAAATCTATACTCTTTATATACCTACTGAAGTCTATAAACCCAAGTGCCAAATCACACTTGACCGTATGGAGGAAGATGGGAGAATGCATGTTTCTTCTTCCCTCTTCTTTTTTTTTTTTTCCCCTCAAAAAATGTTAAAGAAAACCATATAACATTTATGGTAAGCCTACACTGAGGATATTTAGAGTGGCAATATTACAACATATAATCTACATACTTGCATTTCCTTTAGAAAGAGTG
>NW_010394733.1:5105-24112 GCF_000710305.1 Buceros rhinoceros silvestris
GTGTTACCAGATTTCCTGCAAGTAACTCCCAGACAATCTGAAAGAAGTTTACGACTGAGCCGCAATGTAGATTTAACTCATTTATGGCAACAAAATGCGATTTTCTACCAAGCTCTTCCCCTTAGTATTTCCTTTGTATCTGCTGTACTGTGCTTCCTTTATTTCTTAGTAGCTCTGTTAATCCTAATTTTCCTATTTTCTTTTTTCTTAGAAAGAGTTATTAATGGTAAAGTTCATCTGAAAAGAGATGTGTGGATAATTGGAAGTGCAGATAAATGCTAGGCTATGTACATGAAAGTACAGCATTTTCTTTTTTCTTTTTTCCTTTTTTTTTTTAAATTTTATCAGAAGCTTACAGCACTCTGACATGAATTAAATGAACAGAAAAAAACTTCTACAGAACATATTCAAATCATATAACATTCATCACAGTTTCATTTATTTGTAAGCTATTATTAAAACTAAGCCATACATCAGAAGCTTATGTGTTCAAGTTCAAGTGCTTTTTCAATTATATTAAAAGGATAATGTTCTGGATATATTTGAATGGATCTAGATATTTTTCCTCATTAAAAGAAATTTTCCTCATTTTAAAAGAAATTCGTTGTTATCTCAAAACATCTAAGAGTGTATATAAATTATACAGCAATGTGCACTTTTATTTCATAGACTTTAGTCAGCATTGCCATTTAAGTATAAAAAGAGAGAATTAATATGATTTCTTTTTCTCCTCTTATTTTCTCTTTGTGCATCTTATAATTGTCTTGCCATTGTTTCCAATAAAACCAAACCAAAACTGCACACAGATTGAATTTGCTAACATTAGAAATGAATTTCAATTGTCAGAATCCTTAAGGGCTGTGTTTTATAGCATGTTAAAACATCAAATTAAGCTCTGTGCTAGTTCACAGATCTCCTACAAGTGCACGATCTTTATTGTCTGACAAAAGAAATGTGGTCACATATTAGCTTTAAATACCTCTGTTATCAAAACCAGTACTATGCATGATGTTAAATGCTTTGAGTTAGTTAATGTTGCAATATAGTTGCTTTAGTCGAACAGTCATGCTTCAAAAATTCCAAGGATTCTAACATTTCATCAGGACAGAAAATTCCAAATGTTTTGCAAGTCTGTATGAGACTAAAATGGAGGTATGATTTGTCCTATCTGACATAATGTATTTTGTTTTGTCACTGCAATAGCTATCCCATTTGAAGCAAACCATTCTTCATTTCTCCAGTCTTTCCCAGGATCATGTGTGTACAATGTAACCTTAGAAATTCTACAAACAGACAAAAATCACAGTAACCTGCAGGATATAAAAGTCAAAAATGAAGTCAATTTTGAGACAATAATGAGCAGGAATACTGTGCTAGTACGAGCAGTTTAGCTGTTGATACAAATTAATTGGTTTTTTAAAAGAAGTCACTACTTGGTCAAGGCTAAATAGTATTATGTGTAATCTGTCCTTGGTATTAACTTTGGAAGTCAAAAACATGAACAGAAACATAGAAGCAGACATTAAAAGTACACTTCTCAATACTATCAGAGACTGCTACCACCCAGCCTCCATAAATTAAATGTTTTTTGCATCAGTGCAGGAGACATGGTTGCTCATGATGTAAGTCTTGATGTTTAGCACATGCCAAGGGTCTGAAGTACCTTTTCTTACACCTTTTGTCAATTTATAGAGGAGCCAAGCAGTGGCAGGTTACAATGCAATGAGAACAGGTTATGAATCAGGGGGACCTTCAGCCTGTTGGGATTTTAGAAACAGGTACTAGTTTCTTATAATGTTTTTTTACTTCAGTTCCTTCTCTCACTGTCCCTAATACCAAAACAAGAGAGAGGGAGATGGAATGTAGGCTAGAGAATGGCAAAAGTAAGAACTGTAAAATTTGCCTGCTTACTTACATTACTGAATCAACACGTTGATCAAGAAGATTCAGGCTGTTGAGCTAATGCTCTAGTTAGTTGTTCTCTCTGCCTCTCGTTATTTACTCCCTGGCAGCTTGCTGTGGTACGGGGCTTTGGGAATATGAGACACAGGAGAATAACTCTTGGAGAAGTGCTTTTACTCTACATTGCAATTAACTTGAAACCACATGAAATCCCTTTTTTTGTTCTTCCCAACATTTTTCTCTTAACAACCTGAGCATAATGATTTCTAACAACATCAAAATTCACTTTAATTGGATGAAAGAAAATGATTCTTCATCAGCACCACGAACTAGCCAACCAAAAAAAAATCCCACCTGCCCATACTCTCAAATTCTCACTTTAACACTTTATTTTCTATGTTTTGCTGAAACTCTTTCACGGGCACCCCCTTGTCTTGGGGAAAGAGCTTATGTGCCCTTGCGAGGTTGAGAGCTGTGCTGGTGGTGGCATGTGCCTCTGGTAGGGTCCCCCAAGCCAGACAGGTCTCAACTGAAGGGTCAGACAAAGTGTGTCCACAGGCAGGATGGGCTCAGTAGCCTTCGGGCAACCATCCTAGGAGAAGGACAACTCTAACTCCAAACCTGGGCAGATGGAGCTCGTTTAGCCTTGTAAGGCATCCATCATCTAAGAGAAGGATACTCTAACCAAACCTACGACCCGAGGACTTCGCTGTCACCGTCCAAGCTCGCTAAGCCCTGGCAGATGAACCTCAGGTGTAAAGGGTGGAGCCAGTTCCACGCATGCTGTGCCTCACCTAAAAAACCCACCACGCAGGCCCAAAGGGTGCACTCATCGCTTGCAGTGAGCGTGGGAAAAGCCCTTCCCAATCTTCGTTCGTGAAGCTAAGCCATGATGATGATTTCCTGAAAAAAAAACCCCAAAACAGACCACAACTGCAAAGGATGTTCACAGTGAGAGCCTGAGATCTTGATCTTCACCCAAACACTAAACAATTATTTTTCTCTATTCTTTCTGGCAACACTTCTTCTTTTCTCCTTCCAGTCTTTTCCACTGCTGTAGGTGTGCAAAATCCTTCTCCTGGTGATGTCAGAAGCTAGTAAGTTTTGGCCAAGATCATCTCCCTTTGGCATATGTCTTTGCTTATTCATTCATCAGTATAAGAATGAAGAAGAGTATAGGGTGTGTGGAAGGAATGTGTCTGCTCCTTTAAGAGTATCTGGACAAGGACATTTTCAATGGGAAAAAAATAATAATACTGAAAAAAAAAGTAAGAAAAAGTGGAAGCCATGGACAAAGAAGAAAGAACACAAACCTGACTGACAAATGATAGGAGAGGTAGTGATGAGAGCCAAGCCTCATCAGATGAAGTAATTGCTGAGGGCATGTGGGATTGTGAGGATGTTTATTCCTGTGAGGCTTTCTGATTGGGGGTCTTGTCAACTAGGAAACTAAGGGAAAGGAGGAAACCAGAAAGAAAATATACAGAGACACAAAACTGACAAAAAAACCAGAGAGACAATAACAGGAAGCTAACCTTGCCACTCACACTAATTGACGGGCTGTCAAGAATCTACATTTGTCACTCTACAGGAAGATTGACCTCATCTTTGCAACTGATAAGACTTTAAACCAAGGAGACCCTGGACTGTGAGGGGTGCAGGAATTGATAGGGCTGTACAGACCCACAGGAGACGTGCAGGGGCAGGGAGAGCAGAGTGCAAATAAAGGGAGTTAGACAGAACATGGTATAAAACAGGCCTGTGGCAAGCAAAATGGGGCCAGTCGGTATGCTTATCTGGCAGAGCCCTGAACCTGATCACTGCAGACTATCCTGTCTTCTTACATCGTCTTAAACCTTTTCTTAACTGTCTCACTCTGCGTGCCATGCGTGCCTTGTGTATGTGTGCTGCAAGGACTCAGTGCCAGCTACTGGTGAGACCTCTGCATGTTTGAGTGGAATCTGGTGCCAGGTCCTATCCTGTGGTTTCAGCTGCAGAAGCCAGTGGAGTCTCAACATCAGCTATTGGAGCAAGTGGGGGTCTTTAACTAGCAGCCTGTGGAGTCACAATTGTGTGTATTAAGATTAATTTCAGCTGTTAAACATTACTCACAGGGTGTGAAAGTCTTAACAGGCACCTCACGTCTACTGAGTTGCAACTTTCTAAGCATTCTAAATTTTTTTTTTACCTTTAGAATAAAACCTTGCATGATATGATTAAAAGGTGGTGATTCGTTGTGAAAAGCACGTGTACAGAAAGATATTAACTGCTGGAATTCAGAACGCCTGTAAACTTTTACATGAAGACTGACACATTCTTAATGACTGTAAGATTGCATGTAACCTGGGAAACCCACAAGAGATGTGAAGTGATGATTATTCCACAGTCAAGAATGGAAGGAAAAGGAACAATTTTTTTACCTCTTTTCTTTTGCCTATAGTTTTCAGATTTATTTTTTACAATGTTACTTTTTCTAAAAATGTGGCATTTTTAGCTTTTGGAGTATACCTACGATGCAACAAAAATACTGCTTGCCCTTTATTTTCTCTTGTAAATGACTCTATCAGGAATACCCTCCCTAATTAGATTCATATTGGTCAAAACACAATACCGTTTTTCCATTATTTAAATGCTATGATACTATGAAATTAATTTTTTCAGAATATTTAGATTATACTACGCCAATAAACAAATATACATTGCACTGCACTAGTACACTAAAAGGAAAAAGACATAGGCTCAGGCACTTAGGCACTGATGCCATTGTCTACACTATTAAACTGCGGCACACATTATCACACGTTTGTGTGATAACAAATTCTTTCCCAGGCAACATGCAGGTGAGGCTGTTTAGATGTGTGTGTCCTTATGCTCAGGTATTACTGTCTGTGGGCTGATGTGGTGATAGGATTCAGCAAACTTAACCTGTCATTTGAGTATAGTTTATTGTTGTCATTTAGACCGGATGGTGACTAAAGACCCTGAGCCATTTTACTTCCTCCAGGAGAAGAAAGCAAAACAACTCCTTAAGGGTCAAGGCAGGGGATAAGGGAGGGCTAAACGAATGCTTATGGCCACAGGCAAAAAAAAAAACCAAACCACCAAAACAAAACAAACATGCTGGGCTAGGGGAAACCAAATCTCTTTAATTCGAAACAACAAAACCACAATCAAATCACCAATTAAATTAGAGTAGGAGAGAAAGAGAGAATTACAAGATCTTTAATATACCTTCCCCCCACACCTTCCCCTGTTCATGGGCTCGGCTTTAGTATCCACCTCCCCCAACACACTCAGCACCAGAGGGAGGGAAAACTCGGGATAGGTGATGCAGCCGTTTTTAATCCTCTGCACGAAGTTCCAGCTGCTTGTGCCATGGAACATATGCCTTACATGTTCCCTCTGGCCATGTGGCCTCTGCCCTCACAGGAGACAGTCCAGCATGAACGCCTCCAGTCCATGGAGGGAGGATCAGTTGCTGGGCTCAGCTTTCCCAGCACTGAGCCTATCCAGTGCCAAACCTTTTTCAAAAAGTCATTGCATTTTTCAGGAGGTTCTGTCCATTTCTCTGACAGGCCCTCTGCAGCCCATCTGCTCCTAAGCCAGGCATCATCATGTTTTACAGAAATAAAATTGAAACTGCAATTATCTTTTTACAAAAACACATATGAAGGTGCAGGAATAGTCTAAAGGAATTAGTTCAACCTGGTAGTTAAAAAATCTCAGCATTTATATGATCAGTCTTGAGGCGGAGATAGTTGTCAAGGGTTAGAGCTGGGCCATCCACTAGATAATTGACACTGACAGATGCTCACTATCAACTCTATCCCTTCCCTAAGTTGCTTGGATTAAAAAAAAAATTTTAATCAATAAATATGCAGTGATATGTTTTGCTGTGCATTTTTTTTCCAATGCAGGGTGTGAGAGTTCACAAAAAAGAAAAAGAAAAAAAAAAAGGACGTATGAAAGATAAGGAAAATTACTGTTATTTCCAGAAAAGATACTGTGGGGTGTGTCTGTTCCTTAGAACTGTAATGATTTACCTGCTGAATAAAATAATATTATAAATTTTAAAGAACTTTGTGAAATAGAAAACTGGATTAAAAAAATAAAACTCAAACACAGTAAAACTGAAACATGACCTTTCTTCACAACGCGTCTTAAGGGAATATCTTCAAATTCCACTGCGCGTAGGGGCTACTTCATCCACCGCAGGGATAAGGGGTACCTCTGGGTCCATCCATCAGGGCAAGACAGTTCATTAGACCACCCCTGCTGGGAATTGGCAGAAATGGAGAAGGTCCTACCCATTTTGCAGAAGGAGTCTTTTACTGTGTCAGGGAACGAGCAGGTCTTGGACATGTCTTTCTCTCCTTCTAAAGGTCTCCCATCCGGGGGCGTAAGCTTCCAGAGTCCTGCGCAGCATATCTGTAACAGCGCGGATGAGATAGAGAGGAGGGCAGATAGAGCAGAGAGGGGGAAAGCAAGATGGCAAAATGGCGTCGAGTCTCCTCGGTGCACCCCCTTTTATGACTTCATTCAAAGAGGCATGTACTCCTTCCTGGAAGCTTGGGAGAACCACAGGTCTCTGGGAAGAAGAAAGCCAGACAACCTGAGAGCATCCGGTTCCTCCACGTTGAACCCAGGACAGACATGTACAAACACCCTCTTTGTCTATTTGATTCATGTACTGTATTGATGTCTTGGTCACTTGATAGCTGTTTTATTATTGATGCTCTGATGGCTTCTAGAAGATTGATCATATTCTAGCTACTAACTACACACAAAGCTAACCCAAATAACAATTCCTGTAAAGCAAGAAACATGAAATCTGAAATTCTAACAAAAAATGCAAAAATTATAACTATTTATAAACACCTCATATGTAATGAGACAAGTTCTGTCTGAGAAACTCCCAGTAAGCTCAACAGCGTAAGTTGTAGCATCATAATATAAAAGTACCCGGCTTTTGACTATATACTTACTGTGTTCCTAAAAAGCATGCTGAAGCGTGATTTCAATTAGCAAAACATTTTAGTGGTTTATGTTGTGCATATACATATATATTATACTATACATAGTGAGGTTCCAAAGAAAACTCCTAACACGGCTTTATTCTGGGAAATATTGGAAGGATCTAGTGAAATGATCCTGAATTCTCTAGGCAATAGAATCAACAAAGCAATGAAAGAAAAAAATCCTGATACCCGTGCCCCTGATTTTAGCGGTATATACATTTCAGTCAGAACTTAAATAACGATGAGTCAGATGATAGTCAATATTCTACAAGTTTTCTTCAGTAGCTGAAATTGTAAACATCTTTATCTTTTCAAAGGAGTTCAGATATGACAATCATTAACTGTACATCTAGCAGCCCATGTTAATTTGACAGGATCAATATATTTTGCAGCAAATTTGCAGTGATTTTTACTGTTTATTTAAAGGAAAATTTCCCGTAAATATATTAACTCTTCTAGAGTACGTAATGAATAAATATAATTAAAGTTGACAGCAAATATTTTCAGAATCTAAGCAATAAACATAATGAACTTCATAGTCACACTGTAATAATCAGAGCTAGAATTGATGGAAATGAAAATAAATGGAGCAGTTTAAGAGATTTGATAGAAACAGGGTAATTTAATATTGCATAGAATGACATGATAAAGTTCTCCAATATTTAAATCCTGAAATCCTTGTGTGGTCTACAGTTGTCATCCAGCAGAGTCCTCACACAGATTCCATGATATTACAGGTGAGTTTACAAATTATGCAGAGACTTCAACAATTCCTCAAGGAATTTGGCATGTCCTACAATCTTTTATTCATGCATATAAAGGAAGGAGGTAAAAATATGTCTGAGGTGTACATGTAAGCAGTGAGAATATTACTTTATTGTTGAAAATCCATCTATTTCTAAAAAATATTTATTTTGGTAGATTGTTGTTCAATTTCCATTCATTATACTAAAACTTCACATGTGTATCATGCTCATTCTGACATCTTTATCAAAATTTTGGTGATAAAAATGTAACCTTTTACATGAAAACAGAGATTTTGTGAGAAAATTAAAACAACTTTGCAGTAAATTAGTACAGAAAACATGACGAGGATTAAATCCAATCTAAACTCACGGCTTGGCTTTGTGAATGAAGATCTCGGAAGGGCTTTTCCCACCCTCACTGCAAGCGATGAGTGCACCCTTCGGGCTTGCGCGGTGGATTTTTTAGGTGAAGCGCAGTGTGCGCGGACCTGGCTCCACCCTTTACACCTGAGGTTCATCTGCCAGGGCCTAGCGAGCTTGGACAGTGACAGTGAAGTCCTCAGGTTGTAGGTTTGGTTAGAGTATCCTTATGCACAGGTACTTTACTTGGATGTTCTTTACTTGGATGCTGAGGGAGTTAACAGTCAGAATTCAGTTCTATGAGGTTGTCAAGGCAATTTCATAATCTCATAACTCTCCTAATTGCTAGCAAACTAGGGCATATCTTGATTTAAATTTGGCCATTGGCTTAGTTAAAGCAAGTGCTCTTCTCATGCAAAACACAAGTGAACTTCTGATACTTAAAATAGTAGTAAGCCTGCAGCATGTTTTTTGGTTTTCCTACTCTCCACGAGATTAATCCAAACTAAGTGGAAAAGAAAGCAATGCTGACTATTACAAGATCATTTCCTTACTCCTGAGAGCTTTGCTGCCATTTATTTTTGTATTTCCATTCTTGAACAGCTTGATGTTCAGTTTTGTTAGAGCTGACTTAATCCTCTCCTGCTTTGTTTCTCACTCATCACTATTTATCCTAAGATCAATAAATTCCATTTACTGAGATTCTGAGTATCAGAATATCAAGGTTATAAAAAGATGTATTTTGAAATTACAACTCACATTTCTTTTCATTCAACCTTATTCACATATATATATTCCATATATATATTTTCTATATATAGACCTAATAACTGATCCACAATTGACCTTGAGACAAAAAGTTATGATTTGTGCTTGTAAAAATAATTGTCCACACAAACAGTGCAAATTAGAAAAAGTATTATACTGTTGATCACTATTTTCCAGTTAAAAACAAGGGCAAAATGAAGGAAGCTGATTAGCATCATTTTCTGGACTTCTTACTGCCAGAGTAACATCAACAGATGTTATCATAAACAGTATCTGAGGCACAAACAGAGACCATTGTCATGAGATTGCAACAATGACTAATTACATGAGAACTATACCCTCTTTTAGAAAGATTAAAAACTACTATGGCATCATTTTGAACTCATATTCAATTGAAGGTCAGAATTCTAGCTAAAGTGGCACGTTAGTGATACCTATCTTCCTCACATCCAAATACTACAGAGAAGACAAAACACGTCACACAAACACTAAAAACCTAAAAAATTCATTTGCTATCTTTCTTCACTGTAGAATTTTGTATCATACAGTTAAAGAATCATAGAATTTTTGGTGGTCCAAGGGGGAATCTGTAGATTGGTAAATCACATAATCTGTAGAATCACAGAGTCATAGAACGCTTTGGGTTGGAAGGGACCTTCAAAGGTTATCTAGTCCAACCCCTGCTTCAGTGAGCAGGGACATTTTCAACTAGATCAGGTTGCTCAGAGCCCCATCCTACCTGACCCTGAGTGTTTCCAGGGATGGAGTTTCTACCACTTCTCTGGGAAACCTGTGCCAGTGTTTCACCACCCTCGACATCAATGACTTCTTCCTTACATCTAGTCTAAATCTGCTCTCTTTTAGTTTAAAACCATTACCCCTTGTCCTATCGCAACAGATCTTGATAAAAAGACTGTCCCCATCTTTCTTATAACCCTCATTTAAGAACTGGAAGGCTGCAGTAAGGTTTCTCCAGAGCCTTCTCTTCTCCGGGCTGAACAACCATAACTCTCTCAGCCTGTTCTTATAGAGAAGAAGTTCCAAATCTCTTATCACTTTTGTGGACCTCCTCCAGACCTGCACCAACAGGACCTGCACCAACCTCTTGTGCTGCGGTCTCCAGAGCTGGACAGTAATCCAGGTAGGGTCTCACCAGAGCAGAAGGGAGGGGGAGAATCACATCCCTTTACCTTTTGGCCATACTTCTTTTGTTGCAGTCAAAGCTATGGCTGGCCCTTCTGGGCCGCGAGTGCATATTGATGGCTCATGTCCAGTCTTTCATCCACCACTATCCCCAAGTCCTTCTCCTCAGGGCTGCTCTCAACCCTTTTATCATCCCCCAGCCTGTATCAATACCAAGGATTGCCCTGACCCAGGTGCAGGACCTTGCACTTGGCCTTGTTGACCTCATGAGTTTCACAGAGGCCCATTTCTCCAGCTTGTCCAGCTCCCTCTGGGTGGTGTCATGTCATTCAGGAGTGTCAATTGCACCACTCAGCTTGGTGTCATCTGCAGACTTGCTGAGAGTGCACTTGATACCACTGTCTGTGTTGTTGATGAAGATATTAAACAGTACCGGTCCCAGAACAGACACCTGAAGTACACCACTTGTCACTGATCTCTACCTGGACATGAAGTAATTGACCAGTACTCTCTGGATGCAACCATCCAGCCAGTTCTTTATCCACCAAACAGTGGATTCATCAAATCCTTATCTCTTCAGTTTAGAGAGAAGGATGTTGTGGAGGACTGTGTCAAAGGCCTTACAGATGTCCAGATAGATGACATCCATAGTTCTTTCTTTGTCCACTGATGTAGTCACTCCATCAGAGTTGGTCAGGCAAGATTTGCCCTGTATCCTAGCATCAAAATATGGATATCTCTAGAACATCTGGTAAGGTATGATCTTTGTAGCTATGTCTTGAAAATCTGCAGTGTTTGTTGGTTCTTGTTACATTGTCTCTTAGGAAGAGTTAAGCTTTATTGTTTTCATAACTGACCTTCAAGTACTGCAGGCAGCAATTATACTTCCCCTTAGCGTCTTTTTCAGACTAAGCAAGCTCAGCTCCTCTAATGATGCCTTTCAAGTTGTCTAGGCCCTTTAGAGCAAACTTGCAATAAGTTCTTATTGGAATGTCTTAACACAGAGTAACACACAGTAATTTTAATGCACAGTAATACACAAAAACGCATTGATGAGGAATGGGGTGGATAATTTCAGACATTTATTTCTAATTACAATAATAAATGGCCCATCTATCTCACTGCTTGGAGTATTAACCACTTTTTTATTTCTTCTTAAATTAAATATGGTATAATAGAAAAGAAGAGAAAAAGAGTATTCACAGTATTGTGGGCTCAGACAGTCTTGCAGAATTAGGTTTTAGATACTTTAATATAAAAAGTCATTAGACTTAATAAAAAAAAAAAGGTAATAACATGGAGAACAGAAGCCACCTCTTCTAAAAAAGTGCGTATGCAGAATTTTCCTTTTTAGTTCATTTATATACAGCTAGTCTTATATTTTTTCCTTACCAGAGGGATGTTATTTTATTTTAGTTTTTCAGCAATCATCTACCTTTTGTAGAATAACCAACTTGTAGGATGATGCTAAACTAACCTCCTTAAAGGTAGAAGGCTTTTTCATTCGGTTTGTGGTTTTGTTTTTAATTACGTGCAGTAAAAAGCTGATGATTTTTCATACTCCACAATTTGAAATGTAGGGAACACATTGCTTTAGCGGAGTATAGCATAATTAGGCATAAACTGAAAACATGGGATAGAGTGCCTCAAAGTATATAAGAAGCTTTTCATCTGCACTGGGATTCATTTTGATCCAAGTTTTATCATTTACCTTTAGTTTCTATTCTAAGCTCATTTCCTATCTACAATCTGTGATGAACCTGCAAAGAAGGTTCATCCTGATTATTTCTGACATCTTACTTAGGAAGGGACAAATCACTATTGACAACAAACTTAAATTAGATACTATTTGTTGGATGACCAGAGATTCATCTCTTCTTGAGTCTGTGACAGTTAATCAAGGAACAGGCAAGAGAAAAGCACAATGTTGCTTCTTCTAATTAAATAACACATTTCTGTAAATGAGCCAGGATAGATCTTCCACTTGCCTAAAAAAAAAACCCAAATCTGCCCTTTCCCACTTACTGAAACAGCAGCTGAATGTGGTTTTCAGGATCAAAATGTAAGTGTCTAAATTCCTTTTTCTTGCTGGTTCTGACAGGGGGTTTATTAATCCCTTACTAAATTCCATCCACTTTCTTAAAACATTTTATCAGATGAAGCTATTGTTCATTAGTTTCAAACTATCTTAAATCCCATTATTACCCTTTGAACATGAGTTTCGTCTCAGAGTTCAGAAGAGATTTTTATAATATAACAATGGCTAAGTGCTTCCAATTCACTTTTATGTCTTAATGCATTTCAAGATTTTCCAATGTTAACAAAGAGAAAGTTGAATGCAGAAGGACAGAAAGGGAAAAAAATGAATTTTTTCAAACAACAGGCAGAATCTTTTATGCTGAAAAGTTCAAGTATATTTACAAAAGTGATTTTGCCTCTTTGTCCATTTCTTCCCTACTGTCAGGCTTGCAATTTGGCTTCAGGTGTGCCTTTGTCATTTTATAGCACAGAAAGTCTAACAGAGACAGGACAATAAAAAGGGGAAAGAACAGGAGAGGTCAAGAAAATTCAAGGAATTTAGTTTCTTTTATATCTTGGACAAGTTTGAAACATGTTTTTTAAACTCTGTGATAGACAGAAGCCCATTTTCTGCAAATGGCCATGTCTTTTTAATAGCAGAAGCTCAATGAAAAGAAACCACACATCTCACTTTAAGTCTACTGTGATATTTTCAGCCAAGTAACAAGTAATTTCTGTTCTTTCATCAAAGGAAAATATCATGGCAACAGAAAACCTCAAAGATCTTTCAGAGATACTGCATATATATTTTACATGACTTCCTTTGTTGAGTTTCACATAAAATCAGCAAATTTTCATTGGTATAATGCAGGTTCTTAAACATGGAATAACAAATTCTAGACTACTTTCACGTAACTCTTACTTTCATTTAAATATGGGGAAACACAGTGAAGATGTGTTGGATTTTTTTAGACTTCCACTAGCATAGCAGGAATTCTGCATTTGTTTGTTGTTACTTACTCGGGGTACTTCCTGTCTTAATCCAATTGGTTATCCAAAGGTATCTATTAGCATCTGAGGTACTTACGATATCCAAGACATCCATAATTGACAGATATGACACATGACCTTAAGAGAATCTGTGCTTTCCTTAAGCACTGTTTGTGAAGTGTATGAGATACCCTAAGGAATCTTACTTAGCATTAGACAACTAAGTTTAGGCAAACAAATTAAATCCTCATTTTCAGCATTTCAAACAAAAATCATCATTGACATATTTGCATGCGGGGAGGTGGGAATTTCAGTGGCTTTAGTCAAAGCAATTTTCTTCTTTTATGAGTGAATAAAAGATTGCAGATCCTTCAAAGTCTGTTAAACTTCTAAGTTTCTCTTCCAGTGTAGTAAAAAAGCAAATATTAATCAAATCTTAATTCTTAAATTCATGTAGAACACTGAGAACAAAGGTGAAATTCATGTAGAACACATGACAGCGGGAACTGCCAGTTGTTAACAAAGACTCAAGCCCTCAGAATGTGACTGAGATTCTAAGTAAACTTGTCTATCACAACATATAATAAAAAAGCCAAACAAGATAGGAAAGTAAACCCAAATCACTTATTTCATTGTATTTATATTTCTCAGCCCAGCATACTGCTTGTTAAATGTCTAGGAAAACAGATCAATCTCAGCTTGGCTGGTCATCAAGAACTCTCTTTAAAAGATGTTGGTTTTGTATCTCCTCAGAGGTACATTTTTGAACATAGCTTATGATAGATCCTGTTAAAATGTAATTAAATTCTATCTTATTCTCAAAATGCTACTCAGTAAACAAAAGAACATTAAATTTGAGAATAGATAATCTCACAACAGGAAAACCGGCTTCTGATCTTTATCAGTTTCATATCTTTATAAAGACTTTTACTCACTTCCACCTGTGTAAAGTATATAAAAATGCAACTTTTTCTGTTACTATCTAAAATTTGCTTTAAAAACAAACAAACACTGAAGGAAAATTGACACTGATGAAGCAATATGGCTTGGTTTTTAATGAAAACAATCCAATAATCATATCTCAGTGATGTGAACCTAGTAAAGATATTTTCCAGAAAATTTATCTTATTTTGTTAATGCTATAAAAACATAGGTCAGTAATTAAGAATGTAAAGAACAGCAGTAAAAAAACAGGTAAAACCAATAAAAAACATCATGGACATTGGTATGAGAGACCCCATCTTGTGTAACAGTTTTGGAACAGATGCTTCTTCCTGTAGTAATTAAGGTCTCTTCTGGAAATATGTATCAAAATTTATTTTTTTATCACTGTAATCTCAAAATAAACACATGCTGGATGTCTTAGTTGTTATAAATATTCAGAATATGTAAGCCATTTTAATTTAAAATTCTGGATGCCACATTTAAATTTTCTGAGAGATAATATAGTAAACTGGTTTTTTAGCCCTGATTCCAGAAACATTTTTAAACTGTGCATTTCTCAATACATCTTTGGACAGTTGATTCAGTTTATTTCTTATCATGCTTTCCATTACAGACATCCCATTTTAAAGGATGTTAAACATCTGGACAAAAATCTTTATTGAGTTCAAATGTAACATGTAATTTTACCTTGGAAATAAATGTTTTGTTAATAGAATTGGTTAAGGTTTTAAAGACAAACCTTAACAGAATGCATGCAACATAATATTTTAGAAGAGAATCTTTGGAAAAATAAAGCTTATTAATTTCATTTGTATGTGTACTGTGGTGCCTTGATCACCTTTCACATCATAGGTTAGAAGAACAGTTTAGAAATTAAACACGTATAATTACACATAACAGCAGTAATAATATGGGAGACTCAAATATCTAAGAAACTCAGTTAGGTAAAACAAGTAAAAGCTTCTAGAAATAAAATTAAATTAAGAAGATCGAGAAAAGTAAAAAAGAACTCTGAAAGAGAAACCAAGACACTGATATTGAAGCTCATTGACTACTGTTCTGGGTGAATTTTTCTCATTTAACCGTTAGCATGTTCTACACAGACACCTATATCTAATGTCCCTTACTCATGTATTCAGAAAAATAGGCGATCTCACAATGTGATTCACCCCACCTGTTTTAAACACCCACTCAAGAATAGGATGAATCACACTGTAAATGTGCCTATTTCTCCCCAGTGACTGTATAGGAGCCTAGACTGACTAGCTCTGATACTGATGTTATACTGTAAACATCTGATTTTGGCAGATTCAAGGCATACAAGTGAGTTCAATTCCAAATCAAGCTTTATGTCTTGTTACACTTAAACACACACACGGGAGCCCTGATCCTGCAAAGCATGTATTTCCTTTCTTCATATTCTTATTGACATTAGTACGTATTTTTGAACACCGTTTGAAGAGCCATCAGTTTGGGAAGTGTTCTGTATTTCACTTACAACTAAAACTAATACTGAGATTAAATAAAGGAAGCATTTTTTCACCATTCTCTCAGAAAAATTGAGTAAAAATCGTATTTGTCTGACAAATGGGCTCCGCATACAATACCAGTCAAAGAACAACTCCAGATTTCTTTTTATTCATCAGCTTCATGGATGGGACACTGTCAGAGTAGAGCCTCGTGTTCTGAATACTGAATGTATAGAGAGGACTCACATGTACTACTGAACTTTGCTCAAGACCCTAGTTAAGTCTCTTGTCTTGACTAACAAAATGTGACTCCCCCATAAGCGCACTACAGTGAACTAGCTTCTAGATTTCTTGCTTCTCCTCAAAAATTAGTGAAGGAAAATATTACTAAATACTCTCAGTCATACTACTCTCATTAAGCAAGTACTCTTTGGTATTATTAGTCAAAGGTGGGTGTTTAAGCACCCGTATAGACATTAACTGTTACCTTTGTGAAGAAGTAGTCCATTGTAACTGTGAGCAATAATTGCGTACTACAACTGTGAAAATTTAAATTACTTATGATAGTTGATAGGCTATGGGAAAAAAACTTTTCTTACAGTCAAGTACGTTTTATCTGAAGTTAGAACAGTCACGAATGTAAGAAAAAGAATACAAGAAGTCAAGGAAATACTTTGTCTACCAATATTTCTGTAAAACCAGCCTGTATGTTCAGCCACTTGTCTTGTACTGAAAGTTACTGAATTAAGCACAAAAACCACTCAATCCCTGTGAAGCTTCAATCACAGCCAATCAAAAGACTCACCTTGAACTTGACAGATTTACCACAAATGTAAATGTTAAAATAAGGAGAAACATTGACAAACAATTTTGTATTTATGCATTAGAATATTTGTCTATCTTAAAACAAGCATTTCCATCCTTAAAATCAAGAGTTTCGAGGTTAACAATTCTTCCTGGACCTCTGACCAATAACAGAGCTTTAAGTAAAATAAAGGAACGTAAATCCCTTGTGTAGCTTTACAATCCTCTACCATTTTATTTTAAATTAATTTTCAAAGTATGACCTTGACATCCAGGAATGATCTGAAAGGAAAAGTGTAGCTGAACATACTGATAAGTGAGAAGAGCTTCAGAAATTAAACAAAAAAAAAAAAAAAAAAAAAAAAAAAAAAAAAAAAAAAAAAAAAAAAAAGAAAATAGTTGAATGGCACCTCTGAATTTAATGAATATTGTAGTAGGTTTGGCTTAAGTCAAGAAGATAAAGAAACAAGAAAACGATGAAAAAGTTTGGCCGAAGAAAGGAAACTGGCAATTAAGAAAAAAAAACATAGCTATGAAAAGAAATTAAAGGCAACTCTGAATGAAATGGTACATTAAGAAGTAATTAATTTAAATGTAATTTGAGCAATACAAGATACAATTATTTAGAATAAATATGTAAAACTATGCTAAAAATAAATGGCAGAAGCATAGACTGAGAAAAATGACAAGAATTATAAATCCATAAGTTTTAGGATATTTTATTTTGATAATTTTTATGTTGTTAATATAATTTCAGTGGTGTGAAAAGCATAGAAAGCTATGAATGGAGATTAGTAATAAAGCTGAAACATTGCTGTAAGCCTACCTTCACAGGAAAAATAAAATCTTTTAGACAGATGAATACTAATGTAATTGAATCACACTACCATCTGTTTATTGCTTCCAAAGATCAAGGCTTGGTTTAGAAATCTATGCAGTATTTGAACTGTAGGGCTATGGGTGACCAACGACACTTTAATTAGTTCAGGGTCTGAATCAATCCACTTTTTGCTGGTGCCTGACAGCTCAGATGCATTCGACATTATTGATCTTTGTCCATTCATTCATCTTCTCTCACTCTAAGTTGTTTGAATTCCTTAATTCTTTGTATTTTCACTGTAATCTTTTGATTCACATCTATGTGAGTCACTGCAATTGATCTTCATCTGCTTCATTTCTTCTATTCTGTGACATTCAGTAGATGTCTCTTATTAAAGTGTTATTTTAAAGATTATTCACATGTGACTGAGTTATTTTTGTTGATCAGAGGTAAAATCTGTTTTCTAACATTCTCTGTGACTACTGTATTTTAGGAATATTTTTCTATACCTCAAGTTTAGGAAAATTATCACTTGCTATGTGATTGCTAGATCTTTAGTTTGAAATATGGCTCAAAATTAAAATTTCTTTGGCAAATCCCGATTCTTCTTTGCTATTTTCTGAATTTTGATGGGTTTGTCAGAAACTCGTTACCTGTTGTACGTCAGTGTTTCACCATGTCTAGTCTTGCATTAGAGAACATTTGTTGCACTATTCAGAGGAAAGCTTTATATGGAAATAAAAAAATGTGGGAACAGTTAGTTGAATAACTATTTTGAACTATTTTAGAACTTTTTGGAAGAAGACCAATCAATATTTGTTACCAAAGTCAGAGTATCTAATACCTGTTTTCAAAGCTAGAGTTTGTAAAATGATGTTTGATAACACTTCATTGCAATCCTAGAAAAACACAGGCTTACACTGCACACAATGCTCTGGCATGATAATGGCATTTCTATTTCTTTTTAAGAAACAAGAAGATGATCAGTATTGATGACAGACAAGAATTAACATCTATGATGGCAGTTCGTATCTTCTGATACATCACAGTATTGTCTTAATGTTGCCTTGGTGGTGTTCTATTATCACAGTATTGTATTTTTTTTTTGCTGCTTATGCTTCTCCCATCTTTCCTCTTCTGTTCCAGATGATTACATGCTCAACATACAAGAATAACAATCCAAAGATGGGAAAATCTTTCATCTGTATCAGAATCATCAGGCAGTTCTGTTAATAATGAGCCTCATTAGGCTACACTCAAGTTTTCCCCATCTACAAAGCATTGCAATATGTCTCTGAAAAAGCAAAGAAAATAATTATGGCCCTGTCAGTTCTTTCCAGTGTGACTCTTATCTCTCAAGGTCTTTTTAGAAGAGATGGGCAAGAAGTCAAAACATTAAAAAAAATTGAAGTAAATTTAGAAGAATGAATAAACCATAGTGTAGTACAGATATGCACTTGCAGTTTTAGTGCCAAGGAATTTTCAGGCAAAGTCACCAGTGGCTACAATTCTATATCATACTCATCTTGTTTGTGTGTGTATACACATATATGCACGCATATTTATAATGTTATTGTAATCGCTGATGTCTTATCCAGATACAGGGGAAGGAAAACAGATCTTTTTTTAGAAAGACAGACAAAAATAACATACACACATTTGTTACATGGGAAATATTTCATAATCTTCTCTTTATCAGACAAATTTAGTGGGCTAGTGTGGTAGGTCAGCAAAGATCTCCTTTTTAGGAGAAGTTTGCTTTAAACCTATTGCATTTTTTTTTTATTCCCTGCCATGTGACGTCAAGCAGCATCCTCATAGGTTGAAAGTTTTCGTGCCACTGTCACTTTAAAAGTCACGCAACTGTGCTGTGAGCTCAGTTGCTTCACATGCTCTTGGTCACCATGGAGCCTGCCAGCCTGCCTGCCTGCCGGTGTGCTGTGCCATGCCGTGCCGTGCCAGGCCGCCTGCCTGCCTGCTTGACTGCCTGCTTGCTTGTTTCTGCTGGCCGTGCCGCTGCGCG
>NW_010394733.1:24346-27162 GCF_000710305.1 Buceros rhinoceros silvestris
GTTTCTCCTGGAGCTGCCGCTGCCACATGTTCGCCACTGCCGCAAGCCCTATCACCGCCGCAGCCGCGTTTCGACACAGCCGCACTGCGGGGACAGACCCCTCGCACCACCGCTTTCCTCGGCAAAGCGCCGCTGCTGCGAGAGACCAGCCTGGGAACTGCACGCTGCGGGGGATCGGAGCCCCTCCTCGTCGCGACTGAGGAGCCACGCCCGAAAAACCGACTGAACTGTTTTTGCTGGAAAAGCCGCCATGCCGCCTCAGCATGCCACATCAGAGCCCCGCATCGGAGCCCTGCTGAGCCGGGTCCGGACTGCTGGCGCGCCTGAGAGCTGTTTGCTTTTCCTTTGCTTCATTCCGCGACAGAGACTGGTAGGACTTTGCCAATCCCACTCTATCTCGCGCTGCCGGGTAATTCGTAACTGGGCGGGTCTCTGTGTGCTGCTCCCGCGGCAGAACCACGTGGCCGCCGCCATCTCGGATCTCTGCCGCGGTCTGTGTTTGCTTTCGGTTTTAACCTCGCCGCTGCCGCGGTCCATGTTTGCTTTCGGTTTAACCCTCACCAAACCCAAAACCTATCTCACTGTTTTCCTTTGTATTTAATATATATATTTGTTTGTAGTGTTATTAAAGTTTGTTTCGGTTTTCCAAAAAGCATTTTAGAGGTCTCACTAATTCTTTTCTCCCTTCCCCTGTCTCTGGTGGGATAGGGGAGGGTATTATTGTCATCGGACCTTGGTTTTTACCTTGGCCAAACCGGTGACAACTAGGCTTGGGGATCAGTTTCCCTGCTTGACTCTGTCTGCAGCCCATCTGTTTACAGGACAAACAGCAACATGTTGAAATAAAGTTTGAATTTTGTTTGCATATGTATTGAATTTTTATTCTGCGAAAGGTAATAAAACTAGTTTGCTTAGTTATCCATCAAACTTAAAAGAATCAAATTTCACATATATTGGATGACAGCAGAAATCTCAAAATAAACTAGATATAACTACTGAGAGTATACAGTGTCCTGGAGGGCCAGGGTAATATATACTTCTCTTTGAAGCAAAAATATTAAATGTATTCTAACCATCTTTCATTTTGAATAAAAGAAGTACCTCTAAGGCAAACAGAATCTCTTAGCCAAGGGGAATATTTTCTCAAAACAGAACAAACCTGCATGCTTTTTTACTTTTAGTAAAATTGATATGCAGTCAAAATTTCTTTTTGGAAAATTTTACTGCATATTACTGCAGCAGGAAGAAGAATTTAGTTCTCATTTTCATGAATGCATGACTAACTATAATAGCACCTGACTACTGCGACTAGATACACAGATATTAAATTAATGAGATTGGCAGATCTGCTTCCTCCTCACCATTTTGAAATTTACCTTGTAGTATTCTGGAAGATTGTACAGGATTGAAAGAAATAAATAATATGCCACAAATACTCTGATAGGAAAAGGGTTCTGGTGCTGTAAGGTAATATAAATAATCATATTGGTTCAGGTTTTCTTGCTGCGGTCACACAGATTCATGTAAACATTAGATTTTCTTCTTTTATTAACGATCACTTTCTTAGGAGGACTTTGGATTTACAATGATACGTACTTGCATCTTTGCAACTAAAGCAATCCTAAGATATAGAAAATAATGAATCAAATTACATTTCCTTTTTCAGAGGTACCATATTTCCCATTTCTATCATGTAGTAGAGAACTCCACTCTGATAGGAATAATTTATATTTGGCTATGAGGTGGAGTTGCACTGTTTACCAAACAACACAATAAAGGCTCATAGCAGAACTACAGCTGTCTGCTGAGAATGTATTCTCACCTTCACAGTTGTGAGTGTTGGTTTTCATTTCCATCCTTTAGTAATCAATTCCCAAACTATTATACGAAGGAATAAAAATAAAACAAAAATTACAACAATCAGAGTTTTTTCTGCATCATTGTGCCAAAAACATTTAGCTTTATGAGATATAGGACAGACAATAAATAGAGGAAAACTGACCTATCTTAAATCTAACACTAACAATCTGTACAGGAGGCCTACAAGAACAAATCCAAGAGGGACATATAGTACTGTAACTGGCCAGAGTTAACAACACTAATAACACCCAGTGATGGGGACGGACAAGTAAGTGCCAAGGTTAAAAAAAAAAGTTTGGATTTGGGGGGTTTTATTTGTTTGTCTGTTTTTCTCCAGATCACAAGATTAAATAAAATAGAACTACTCTATGTTGAACCAAAGTATTTTAAAAAAAATAAATATAAGTATGGTTAGTAATTAAAATTCTCAGGAGTAAAAGATCAATAAGTCGTGGATTTTGCAGTTTTCATCTTTTTACACACTTTCCTTTCCTAGAAGGTCTATTAATAAAATAATTCCTTAAATGACCAGTTGGAAGAGGAACTTCTCACTAGTAATATGTGTGTTATTGTTTACAAGAAAATACTGTTATTATCATATGGCACACATGATTTTTTAAAATGCAATGCTCATCAAGTCCTAATGCTTTCCTATGGCAAATAAACAAATTTTACGCTTTGGAGTCCTAGATCTATGCATTTTTTAAAGACTTTTGATTCTACCATTTCAGACTGCGATTATGTAAACACAGAAAAAGAGACGGAGAACTATATTTTGTTATTAATAAAAGTGTGACAGCTATTCCTGGGATACTTTACTCTCCATCACTAAGAACTTAGTAAAGTGTATATTAGTTCTGTTCATATACAAACAGGCAAATAAAAGTTTATATACTCTGAGGAACAGCTGAAAAATAAATTGCTCAGTTTATCTCAAAAATAAAGTTGCACTCTTT
>NW_010394733.1:27242-48775 GCF_000710305.1 Buceros rhinoceros silvestris
TCTTTCCCCTCGTTATTGCCTTTTCTTTGACATTTCTAGCTCTCCTGTGTCCATTCTGTCTAGTTCCATTTAGTTTCTCACAGCCTGTCTATCCCTCATTCACTGCAACTTTATCTATACAACAGTTGCTCTGTCATTTAGAGAAAGGGCCTCAGTAACGTGAATACGGAAATGCCAATTTATGGCTGCCAAAACTACCATCATTCCTATTCAATATTCCTTTTCTGAGTGATAGGTCTCCAACTATTAAAAAAATTTTGCAGATTTTTTAAGATCATCATTCCTTTTTATGCCATGGTTTTGTAGCTAACTTAAAGATGTTTTGCAAGAGAATCAAGAAGCAAATGGAGAACAAACGGAACAAATGGAGTGCAACCATGTCACCATTGCTCATAGGTACCGGCCTGTAGTTAACTGGTATGACTATACACTGATGGGTTTTGTACAATGACGACAAAAAGTGTCATTTGTTCTAAAATGCTTCATGAACTTTGCTTCATGCATCTGAGTAGCATCACTTGACAGCTTGAATAGTAATTAACACTCCACAGATATTTGCATACTGAAAACTCCCCATTTCTTCTCTTCCGAGTACTGTTTATCAGATTTATAATGTACAACAAGTGGTATTTTACTTTGCAGAGCAGTCAGAAACTCTGGTTTTGAATGCTCGGCATGGGCTGGACTCTTAAAGTTTGTCAAGTGAGACCTGAAACACCTCCTGCTCAGGATAAGACTTGCAAATCTCGCTGTATGACTGTTACGAAAATACCCGCAAGCAATTATAAATTAAAACAAAATGGGTTTTATTGGTTTCCTTTAACGAGTTCAAGGGATGTCAGTTTAGGGATTTTTACACAGAACGGTCACTTACACAAAACTGAAAACTTACACCGAGAGAAGGTAGATTTCGCAAGCAAACCGGCTTCAAATAGAAAATCCGAATACCTGCCTCTTACCAATGCAGATTGAGAACTGCTTACCAAAGCCCGGGAGGGACATATTCACACTAACACGATCTCCACTATCTAATTGGAGAATCTCTCGCTTAACAACACAGAAACGCAATCTCTTACCAATACTTAGCTGGCGTCCCAGGCCTCAGGGAATAAAAGTATCTCAATACCTCAGTTCTGGCGTCCCAAAACTGGAGAAATTCTTCCCGCCTCGCCCCTGCTCTGAGAAGAAACAGAAATAAAACTCCTTCTGTCTCTTCGATGGGATTCCCGTTTTTATACTTGATCGAATGTGTATTGTAGTCATAATCAGGAAACAAGCCAAGATGGGTCTTCAGCAGAACTCAGACTTACAGGCGCCCTCTTCACAGGGGTTAGGAGCCCTTCTTTTGTGCAAGCTTAGGTGCACAAGCACTGGAACGGAGGTGGGAGGATGGTTTTAGATACTTCAGATACTTATCAGAGCAGCTGCTGTCTCTGCCTTTGCTCCCAACAAAGGAAGGTAGTCAATAATTAAAAGAACATGTATTAGTTACTGATAGTAACACTGGTCATGCATATGAGAAATCTTAATTTATACTTATTTGTTTACTTCATTTATGAACTATGAAGTAAAGAAAAAACTTAACTGTTAAATATCTGTTTAAACCCAAACACATTCTACATTCACAGAGACTTACTAGAAATCAAGATGGATTTTGACAGAAGTAGAAGTACAAAGTCAAAAATTACTGTCCAATCATATAATCTTTGTTAGGATTTAACAAAACAGAATCATGTATTCAATGATTCCCATCATCTTCTGACAGGTTTATAAATGAAGCTCTCAGTGCAAGAAGCATTGTATGAGATGAAAGAAATAACAGGAAAAAAATCCTCTTTGAAGTTTGTGAACTCCACATTAAAAAAAAAACAAACAAAAAGCAACAACAACAAAAAACAACCAACAAAAATCCACAAAACCAAACCCAGAATGTTGGTGGAGTTATTTCAAATGCCAATGGAAGAAAGCGGTGATTAACCCAGAAAGCCAGAGTTCATACCCTTGATTAGGAGTAGCATTTCAGTGTGTTTCTTAGAAACAATATTACCACTGGAATTCAGTAAGATAGGTGTATAAAGAGATTTCACATAATGAAGAAAGAGCAGGAGAAGGTAGAGAGGTTCCTCTGTAGTGCAGAGAAAGAGCACTTCTGCGCAGCTATAGATATCACTGAAACGCACACTGCTTCTCAGTCTGAAACACAGCTGCAATTGCAAGAACAAAAATTATTGCAGATCTCTCAAAAGTTGTTTGGTAAATTGGTTTTAATTTTATTCTCCATTTTGTAGAAAATTGTAGAAAAAACTACAATAAATAGCTGAAATGTACTTTTGATACAAAAAAAATAAAGCAGCAATTATATGTTAAGTGTTATCATTCATTTCAACTATGGGAAGTTAGTTACTAATTCATTAATCTTCAATGTTTGAAAAAAGTCTTCAGGTAGAAACAAATACTCTTTTATTAAAAAAAGGTGTTAATTAAATTTCTGATTTTCCACTCACTAAAAAGATTAATTCTCCTGAATCAGGTCAGATGTAGTATTTTTTTATTCCATGCTTATAGTTCAGAGTACAGTGATGATTCAAACCAGATTTATATAAGAAGTTTTTCCTCTCTTTTGGGTTTTTTGTTTTTTTTTTTTAATTACAATATCTAAAGAAAAATTTGCGTTATTCTTCTTGGTCTTCACGATTTTAGTATTTTTTATACTAACAGAAATTCAAATATTTTTTCATAAATCCATTGATTGTGATAATATATTCCATATAGTAGAACTTTATAAGTTTTAAGTTTACAGCAAACACTTTATTTTCCTTTTTTTCTCTCATCAGCTCATAAAAACATTAATTTTTCTAAAGCATCTAGGAAATTGTAATACATTGTTGCGTTATTCTGATAAAGTGAGTAATCTGCTTAGTTTCAAAAATATTAGTCTACTACAATTTTTGACCAGCTGTGATTTCTTGCTTTGCAGTTATATCCTTGATCTTATTTCGCTATTTTTCAAGTGTAGTTTGTGGTCTTGTATAGCCATGTTTTTATATGGGGTTTCTTTAAAACAGATTCTAGCAAGATAGGGAGGTGAAGAAAGGTAAGTAATAAAACTCCCATTGTCTGTCATATCTGATCATACAAAGACTGTTCTTCCATTTTGAAGTTCTTAGGGTTACCAGACTCGTAGAAACTTAGAATTATTTTGGTTGGAAAGGACCTCTAGAAGTCACCCAGTTCATATTTGCTTAAAACAGAGCCAAAATCGAAGTTGGAACAAGCTTCAAAGTATGATGAAGTTCTCAGGGTCATAGCCACGAGTCTTGAATATCTTGAAAGATGACAATTCCATTGCCTTTCAAATTAACCTGTTCCAACAGCTGACCTGTATCACTAAGAAAAAACAAGTTTCTAATACAGATCAAGAGTAGGAAACAGACTGTGCTTATAAAAGACAAATTAACATTGAATCAGTAAAATACGTCACGCATCACAGAAAAATTAAACCAGTCCTTGCCTGGTTCAGCACATTTGTCCTTTGTCTTAATTCTTGTCAAAGACTCCAAGATTTAAATACACGAGTACTGAAGTACAGCTATGAATATTGTTCTGCCACATATAGTTTCATAGTCATTAAGAATTAGAACTATAACAATTTAAGAAATTTATTTAAACTAATAATTCATGGTACACATTGAATTTTTTGGGGTTTTTTAGATCCTTTTTTTCCTCTTTTTGGGGGGATATTAGTAATCTCAGCAGTGATTACAGAAAAAAACCCATATTAGTTAGTAGAATAGAAGAATGTGGGACTGAGCACATTAAATGAGACCTAAAATATGATATTTTCTGAAAATATGAACCTACGGTTGGAAAAATGATGACAAGAGAAATGTTAGTAAAGGTATAAGCCTCAAACACAAAGAGACAAAACATACTCATAGCCTTAAGAAACTAGTAACATGACTTACACAATAATTTGTTCTGACATCTGTGTCAAGGCAATTATTTGGATGACTCAAGTATTTAAAGTTTGAGTGCTTAATGCTTTTCTACTAGTAAGAGTGGACTTTAACAATCCATTTGCTAGTAGGATTGGACCACTGAGGTCAGGATTTTTAACTGCGAAAATACTTCAGAATTTTTAAGTGTTTAAGGACAATATACTCAGAGATTCTTCATCAGAATGTCAGCAAGTCTAATCCGCTTGTGGATCTGCCTTTGTTCCAATGTCTTATAGCGAGTTGTTGGGCAAAGCAGAAATAAAACTCAGGAGACATGACCCCATAACTTTGTTTTATCAGATGACTAGTGAGTGCATTTTGACCGAGTACAAGATGAGCTACTGAAGTTTACTAAATAGAACTGCACCATTCTCATAATGCTCTGATCAAGATCCAGAAAGCAATCCACTTTCTTCCAAACTCACTCATGGCTCCAATTATTTAAAAAATATTTGTTCTCTTCCCTTTACTGAAGCTTCTCTGCCTAAATGTCAAATTTCAAGAATAAGTTTTGCATATCGGTGTTCATATATTCACAATAAACATCCCTCATTTACACTTCCACCTCTCTTTACCTTGTCTCCTGATATTTTTTGTCCATTTAGAAGATACATACTCACTATTATGTATCTTAACACACATGAATGTGTGTGCATCTGCGTATACACACACAATCAAACTAAATAATACAGTTTGCTTGACTGGTTAATCCCACAGACAAAAGCAAACTCTTTGCACACGTGTCGGTAATGCTAGGAAGCTATAAAAGAAATCTGCTGCAGTATTCCACCTGTCTTCATCTTGAGACTAGCTGCATTATTCCCGTACAGCTGAGAAGCATTTGACAAGTGGAATAAAAGCCTAATGACTAAGAACATTCTGTGCGATGAACATTACTTCGGGGCTCCTGATCAAATTTAACTCATCTGCCCAGCTATTGATCTGATATGAAATGTAAAATTGGTGAAGAACATTGAACATTTTTATTCTGTTCACTGAAATATTTCAATATTAAATTACTATCTGAAAAATTGCAAATGAAGCTTACTTATATACGAACATTTCCAAAGTTGTCATAATTGATACACTTGACCTGGTACTTTTGGATCATTTTTGCTGTTACAAGCATTTAAAGCAGACATCACCCAAAGCTAACCATAATGTTCATATTCATAAACATATACACATATAAATTAGTTTACTGCATTGACAGCAACATGGCATCTGAGATGCTGATAATGAATGGAAGTGAGATAGTTTGTATTTTATCTTTTATAGGTATGTAATTTTAGGCTGATTTGATTACACAAGAAATAAACCTTCGGCTAGCTGCTGGTTACAGCCTTACAAACCTGAATAAAGAAAAGCTGAACGTCTAAGGGATTGACTATTGAAAATAATGTTGTGTAATGCGTGTATTTCATGAGTGTTAAAAGTGCTTGCTGTCTGAAAGAACAATCTTTGATGAATTTCATAAATTTGATGATACTTCCTGATGGGTATTCTGTAGCCATAACATAGTGACTGTTGAAATAAATGAAACAAAATTATTCTGCCAGAAACATGAAGACTAAAAAAATCCTAATTTTAGAAATGTTCATGGTTTTTCCCTCAAACAGTTATAATTAGACTTCATGTGTTCTAAGGACATAACTGGAAAAAATGTAGACTCATGTTAAGTATGCCTTAAACAACATTGTGGAACTGAAAGAATGTTCTTTAGTTGTATGTATTTTGATGATTTAATAGGCATATTTCTGTTGTAAGAGGTTCTGCATATTTAAGCACAAAGAAAATCATCTCATTTGAGGAATAAGTTGCCTAACTGGATATTTTAAATAACTGAGAGAAGGTAATTTTTCATGGTCAGTGCAGAAGTAATATAATTACAGTGAGGATTTGTTCTTTGAACTCATGATAACAGAAAATTATATTAAAAAGATGAAATGTTAAGTTTGATCTAACCTCAAAATTCAGTACCTAACTGAATACCTCAGGGTTGTGTCCAGTTGAGTTTCAGATATCTCCAAGGACAGGAATTGCAATATTCTGGCCCGCACAGCAAAAAATAATTACTTAATGACTAATTAGAATTTCTCTTAACGCAGCTGGATTACTTTCATCCTTTCACTTTGCATCTGGGAGAACAGTCTGGTTCTATTTGGTATATAACCTTCCATTTGGTAGATGAAGACTGTAATTAGGCTTGTCTTCAGTCTTTTCTTCGGGCTGAAGAAATCCTGCTCCCAAAGCTTCTTCTTGAATGTCATGTTCTCATTATAATTTTAACATTATCATTAATACAGTTTTCTGTTTTACTCTGGATTGATAGTGTTGCTATTACTGCAGCTAGACTGATAATAACTGTTCTGTTTTTATTTCAATGATAAAACAGTAATTGGACTAAAAACAATTTTTATCTTTTTATAGTTAATCTTTCCCATCTGTCCAAAAGTCAAAAATTTCTAGCTACCTCACCTTCATAGTCTCCCACTCCCAAGCACACACAGCCTTTCACGGCTTCTCCCTACCTGCTGTTCTCAGTTCGGACATTTGCTTGTGCAGGGTCTGTGCGAGGAACTGGGCAATCTGCTGTTTATCTCCCCTGATCCTTTGCTGTCTGCCCCTCTTTCCACTAGCCCTTCATTTGGTGGCTCAGGGCCTTTGCTGCAGGGTACATCCCATAGGTGAAACCACCAGTGATTTCAGCCTGAGAGCAAGGCACGAAGCATTTCTTACAGCCCGAGATCTGGATGGCTGGGTCCTGCTTTAGGAGCTCCCCCTGGGTCAAGGACTCCTGTGTGCTGGAGTCATGCCCTATGGCACACCACCATGTTGTGCAGAGCTGTTTTGTCTTAAGTACGCACTTACCTCTGGGCCACCTTCCACACCAGCTTGTGTGTTAACCGTCAATTTGCTGCTTTTCATTCCTGGTGCTTTAGTCCTGTTGTTGCTACTACTCTGAAGCAGCGGCTATGTAAGTGTTCCCCGTCAAACAGGAACCTGTCATTCCCACATCAAGGAAGCTAGCTGAGACTGAAGGTGGGCTTGCTCCCAGGCAGGAAGCAGCAGACAGGAGCAGAAGCCCAGTTCTGTGCACAGCAAAACCCCCTGCGACAGCTGCCAGTCCCTGTGTGGGGTCTACCTTGGGTTACTAAGTGACGTGGGAGGATGCCATTCCCCTCCTCAGCTGAAAGGCTAAGAATAAAGACTTGCCTGAATAAAATTACAAAAGTTTTCATTTTTACAATATTTAAAAGAAAGCAGCACGGTCTAATGGATTTGAAAGATTATTGTGTTGCTTATGACACATATAATGCCTGTACGAATTCACCTTGTCCTTGACTGTGCTTTCCTTCCTGTAAACCTGAAAATTTATTTTCCCTTATGAAGCATCTTCTTTTTAAAATTTTATTTATTTATTTATTTAATCTAACATAGCAGCAGCAAGGGAATGAATGACCTTTAAAGCTTTCTCTCTGCATCCATGGTACAGTATTCATTCTCACTAAAGGTGACAGCAACTTGTGGAAGATGAGAGCCCAAATGAGTAAGTGTGAAACTGTTAAAGAGTGGCAGAGCTTGCAAAGGAGGTTAAGATGTGAATTCTGTTGTTTCTAGACAAAACCTGGAAACTTTTTCTTCTTGTCTAACTACAGTATGCACCATTGTCGACTGAAATTAGAAGCAGTTGGTAGCAGCATACAAAAGCATTTCCCAAAGCTACTACTAGCAATTTCAATACATTAACTATAGACAATAATGGACAGCATCTCCAATTTGAATAGGCATTTTCTGGACATTCAAAGAACTCTGAATAAAGATCTGAATACTACTGAAGAGCTGGAAAGTACAGCAATAAGATGAAAATACTGATAGAAAATACTTTTGTCCTTAATTATCCACAGATTGTATGAAGTCCACTTCTTTTTGTTAGAAAAAAGTAAATACTATATTTAGTCTTACAATTACAGGAGGCTTAATAAAAAAGTAGAAATTTTTTATAAAAGCCACACTAGTTCTTGTATTGTTCACAATTTAAATTTTATGTGTAAAAAAATAACTTGTTACAAGTAATTTCACAGTAAATTTAAGTCAAAGAAGAGTTTAGTTAAACATGCTTTCGAAGAATTTTCCATGAAAGAGTTCATCTTCCTTCACGCCATGCTTGAAGACCACAGGAGGCAGTAAGAACTCTCCAACTGTCAGGTTTTAGAGCAAACTGGTAACGGAATTACGCCTTTTCAAGTTGCTTGTGCTTAGCAGTAGAAACAGATTCGTAATTAAGTTCTTTGATCACTATGTTGTTATTATTAAGCTATGAGAAGAATAGTTGTTCAATCTGACTGTTACTAAATACACCATAAAACTGCTTTTTCTTTCTTTTTTTTTTTTTTATTCGTGGGTGAAAATAGCCTCTTTATCTTAGAATGTTTCTTTCAAAGACTTAGAATTGTGTATCTATTTGAGAGTAGTATCTCCCATTGTTTCTTTATTTCTAGCTATTTCTTTATACAGCGGTACTTTGCTTTTTTTTTTTCTTCAAGTGTCTATTCTTTTCCAGAATAACTAGGATATTGTATAATGCCAAATATAAACTAAAATGAAAATAGCAAACAAGGTAAATTACATAAAATTGATTTGTAATTAAAAACAAACACATTATCTCTGTGTTCTTAAGTATAAATAGATGGTAATAGAACTAGGTCCAAAAAATTTAAAAGGTGAAGTTGTCCAGCATTATCTAGATCAAAAATACCTTATTTTCAAGGATCAGAAAATGAATAAAGGCAGTAGTCATAAACATAGAGATATATTTTACTCCATTATATGACTTTATAGACTAGCAGGAGAAGAGAAATGCATATGAGTGGAAGACTGAGGCAAAATGGGTTTCTGCAGAAAATTTGAGTCAAGCTAGTTAAGAGCAGGTAGCACAACATTAGAAAATATAATGTGGTGTTTGCAGTCCACTACATCAGAAACAGAAGGAACTGGAAGTCAGTATGAAGCTGCAGAGCTATAACGTCATTTGGATTACAGAGACATGTTGGGATAGCTTGCATGGCTGGAATGTTGTGATGGATGGATAGACGCTTTTTAGGAAAGACAAGTCAGGAAGGTAAGAGGAGGGACAGTGCCTGAAGTACAGAGGTGTCTGGAATGCAAGGAGCTTTCACTTGGGGCAGGTCATAAGACTGTGAAGATTAAGGGTCAGAGGACCAACAAACAGACGTGATACCAAGAGGGGCAGCAGATGAAGCTTTCTTTAGACAAGAGGAAGAAACCTCACAATTGCAGAACTTGGTATTCATGTGAAACCTGAGCCACCCGGACAGCTGCAAAATGAATAATATGACTGAGCACAAACAATCCAAAAAATTTCTGAAGTATGCTAATGACAATTTCTTTATGCAGGTGCTTCATGAGCTGACTAGTGGGAATTTTCTGCTGGACCTGTTGATGCTCAAAACCAGGAAAGAACTACCTGAATAATCAAAAGTTTACAACAGCTTGGTTGACAAATATTGTGGGCCAAAGTGAGCAAGGCATATTAGAGTCACAACCACGAAATGTGAAAGAGCAGATTCTGTATTGTGAAAGACCTGCTTAAAAGGAGGCTGACCTGGAGGGCCAAGGACCCTTTCATGGATGACCTCCTGAGACCACAGGAACAATGTACAGAAAGTAAGGTAGACCAGCTTGGTTGATTAGGGAATTCTTAATCAAGCTCAAATTTTAAAAGAAATTATAGATAAGGGAGAAACAAAGATGGGCTGCTGAACAGTCAGGAATACCGAATATCATCTGGGTTGGAAATTGTCACCAGTTGGCCAAGGCTGGCTAATCACAGGACGAACTCTCTCTCTAATTAGCTCCCTACCTTTTATAGGAGAAAGGCTTAAGAAAAGAGATAAGAAGAAAGAAAGAGTTTGTGAGGCCTCTGTTAAATTTAGGAAACTAAACCAATTTTAATAACAATAGAAAGACACAACATAAGAAAAAGCAAGGTATTAAGAAGTATATATAGGATTAGAACTGGTGCAGTGAGGCAGGGGCTATGTCTGTGCACTCAAACCACAGTTAAAGAAACGTGGCGATAAAAGCTACCAGGCTGATCAGCGGTGGCAGCAGCAGTGGCAGAGCTGGCAGAGTATGCAGCAACAACGACAGCACGTGGTGCAGCTGGGGAGCCGGAGCAGAGGAGTGGTACATGCTCAGCTGGGCCAGCAAAATGATGGCAGTAGAACTTGTGCTGAAGCAGCTGCAGGGCAGTAGAGCAAAGCGATGTTGGCAGTCATGGCAGCAGATGGAGCAGCAGCAGTGCAGGGTGGCCCCAGAGCAGAGTGACAGTGAGGAGAGAAAGTGACAGTAGAGCTGAGTGGTGCAGGGCAGAGCAGAGAGGAGTGGCGCTAGAGAAAGGAAGGCAGCAGTGCCAAGCGTCAGGAAGAGAAGAGTGGGGTCACAGCAGCCCCAATCGTGGGCAAAAAAGGGTGTGGTTTCTACTGTGCACTGTTTTTAAGGAAGCCTCCCAGACTGCCAAAACTCCACAACCAGTGAGATGCATACATACATGGGAGGAACACACCACTGGCTATTTGATATGTCCATCAAAACCAAACCAACCCTGTCTACAGCAAACGAGGACAGAAATTGAAAAGGATGTGAAGGTCAACAGGACCTTCTGTAATAGATTCCTTCTGCAAGTTAAGAAAAAGTGACACAGTGACAGAGTGACAAAGGGCACGAAAAGTGCCAGGATAGTCAAACACTGGAACAGATTGCTTAGAGATCTGGGGTTTCCAAAACTTGACTAGATAGATCTCAAAGCAACCTGCACTAATTGGACCAGGTATAAGCAAGATGTTGGACTGGATGGCTTCCATAGGTCTCTTCCAATGTACATGATTGTATGAAAATACTTTTTCATATTTTAAGGAATTGATCTAAGAAGAAAATAAAATTAATTCAGTTTGATTTTTTTCCCTAGCAAAATTATCTTCTTTATCTTCTTTAGTTCTTGAACATATAAACCTATAATGAATAGTGGTTACTTCTAATCATAGATATTCTGAATGAACTACATGTATCATTACCAAAATTGCTTGAGAATAATGAGAAGGAGGTCATAAACCCTTTAATGAAGTTACACATAAAAGAACTGGTATTTTTGTTTTATTTCCCTTCACCAAGAGCTGCTGAAACTGTATGATATTTGAGAGGCATTCTAAAGAAATTTTAAGCACATCTATGTATAAATTCTGGTTCGTGTTCTTAATCATCACTTTTCCTTACTTCCATATCTTAATTACAGTTCTTATAAACAAAGGAAAAGTCTATTTTACTGTCTTATGAAGGCATTTGCAATGCTACTTTAAATATTCAGGATTGGTACGGAAATTTACTAATATAACACGGACTTTCTGTTGATCTATGTATGCAGAAACCTGTAGACGTAATATTAATATACTGGAAAATAAAGAGTTTCTCCTTTAATAACCCAAATTAAGCCAGATTCAATCTTGACATCCGCAGCTGGAGAGTGACTGGGTATTTTGTGATCAGGCTTTTAAAGAATAAAGCTGCTTGGCAAGTATTTTGATGCACTTCTCATACACGGCGTTTGATATCTCCTACCCGGGTCTGATTCTCTTGTGTATCCTCAGTGTCACATCAGCTGTCTCATGTTAAGAGATAGTGAAAGCATAACTCAGAAAATAACTAAGTGGAATTTGGGTGATGCACCAAGCCTTTACTCAACAAGTCTATCATTTGTGGTGTTCTAATGAATATCACCACTAAGACCATTTCATTTTTATCTGCTTTTAGCAAGTAACATTCACTCAGACAATATTACAAACAATGGATAAAGAAGGTTGCAATTAGCAGCTGTACGTGCACTTCCTGGAAGAAACATTGTGACATTAAATATAAAGGTTCTTGGAAAAAGACTCATATAAATCAACAGGATTTCTATATTTAAAGCAGAAAGTTTGAAAAATAGTGCTTTATAAAAAAAAAAGCTACTCAAATTTTTCATTGTTTTCACGTTCGCTTGTGGTTTAGTAGATATCTGAAAGGAAAATTCAGATCTAGAGTTGAATGAATATCCAAGATTTCCAAATTTTAGTGCTCAGATAAGACTCAAAGACACTCCTGAATCATTTATTGGGAAAACAGCCAAAAGTAAAAAGGTGTCTCCCTCATTTCCCCAAAGTCAGAAGAGAGGAAGTTCCTGAAACAGTGTCTGGTTAGGAATAATCTACTCTAATCAATGTGGTCAGTGTCCATGCTGAGTAATGAGTTCTTAAAGAAACAATAGATCAGCTTCCTTCTGTGCCATTTAAACTTGCCATGCACCATAAAAAGATAAGAAGGAAACTTGCTTTTTTTTTTCCTAAGCATGAACAATGTTTTTAGGACAGTGTTTAAGACTTCGAGAAATACAGTAACGAATAAATCTTCAGAGTAACTGAGGGTCTGAATATTAATAAATACGTGTTTTATATAAGGTGGAAATTACCTAGAAAGGGATTATGTAATATGGCCAAAAAGACAACCCACTTGCCATGTTGTAAAATCAGACTGAATTAACCAAAAGATGGACTCTAATTCTGACACTGAAATTCTAGCACTAGCACTAAAAGTTGCTGTCCCACGATCTTCCTATTCACATTTGCCTTAGATCACTTTCAAATATTAGCCCAAAGAAATCCAAGGGTTTTTTGGTAATAATTCTGATGGGATGTCAGCACTTTGAACTGACAACATCTAAGACAAGTGTTATGTTTATGTTTTATTGTCATTATTAAAGTGAAAAGACATAGCGTGACAATGATACCAGTACAAACTTATCTCAAATTGAACAAACAGTTGTTACATTCCCTGGTTTTTATGGAATTTATGTTCACCTTTAGGAACAACAGAACAATTTAATGGAGTCATACTTTTTCTTAAGGGACACATCAACTGCAGTAGCTTTGATTTGGTGTCAACACTTTGAGATATAATGAAGACTAATGTTGACTAAATGTCAAACAGAAAACATTTAGAAAAATGGAAAGTGATCAAAAAAAGATCTTTGATTGCTCTGAGATAATTCTGAGTTTTACAGGTTCTCTTGTGGATCTTTAGTATTATTAGCTTGCTGAGAAAATTGCTGATATTGTATATGCCAAGTTCTGCTCTGAGATGTACTGTGGATGTCTCAAATATCCTAGAACATCTCAAATAGTAACAAACAGCTATGGTTAGGCAGCTGAACTCAATAGCTAACAGATATACTTCCAGAGCTCAAGCACTTAGTTTATATGGGGATACCTGTATTTGGACACCCATGCACACTTTGACTTTAAACCTGCCCTATAAGACTATATCGAGTATATTTTTGGTTTAGTCTTACTGTCTTTTTAATTAATTATTACTAGTTACTCCATGTCTAAGCATTTTTCTAGTGTGGGAATTTCTTTCATAGAATAAAATCTCAATCTTTTTTATTTTCAATCCTATCTTAAGGCCTCTGAGCCAAGTTTTAAAATGGAATACAAAATAAATACAGCATTTTAAAAAACCCGAACCTTACAGGTAGAAGGGAAGGTTATAGACTTTTATAATAATAGAATATAGTGATAGAAGGGTTTGGGTTGGAAGGAACCTTTAAAGATTATCTAGTTCCGAATCGCCTGCCATGGGTAGCGGCATCTTCCTCTAGATCAGGCTGCTCAAAGATAAATCCAACCTGATTTTGCGCACTTCCAATGCTGGGACATCCGCCACTTGTCTGGAAATCCTCGAATCGCCTGCCATGGGTAGCGGCATCTTCCTCTAGATCAGGCTGCTCAAAGATAAATCCAACCTGATTTTGCGCACTTCCAATGCTGGGACATCCGCCACTTGTCTGGAAATCCTGTCTGAGTGTCTCACCATCCTCATCGTAATAAATTTCTTCCTTGTGTTCAGTCTAAACCTACCCTCTTTCAGTTTGAAACTGCTGCCCCTTGTACTGTCACTACAGGCTGTGGTAAAAAGTCTCTCTCCATCTTTCTTGTAAGCCCCCTTTAAGTATTGAAAGGTTGCAATCAGGTGTGTCTAGAGAAAGCATCAACTCTCTCTCTCAGCATTTCCTCGTAAGATTGGTGTTCCAGTCCTCTGATCATTTTTGTGGCCCTTCTCTTCTAGACACACTGTAACAGGCCCATGACATTCCTGCACTGTGGACCCCACAGTTGGATGCAGCACTCCAGGTGGGTTCTTATGAGAGTGGAGTAAAGAGGCAGAACCACCTTTCCAGACTTGCTGGCCATGCTTCTTTTCATGCAGCCCAAGATATGGTTGGCTTTCTGGGCTGTGAGCACATATTTTTGTCTCAGTGTTTCATCCACCAGTATCCCAAGTCCTTCTGCACAGGGCTGATCTCAGTTAGTTCATCCTCAGACTGTACTGATACCGAGGATTGCCCCAGTTCAGATGCAGAACCTTGCACTTGGCCTTGTTGAACTTCATGAGGTTCACATGGGCCTGCATGAGCCACAGAATCACAGAATCACGGAATCATCTGGTTGGAAGAGACCTTTAAGATCATCGAGTCCAACTGTTCACCCTGTACTACCAGGGACCCTAAACCATGTCCCTCAGGGCCACATCCACACGGCTTTTAAACACCTCCAGGAATGGGGACTCCACCACCTCCCTGGGTAGCCTGTTCCAATGCTTCACAACCCTTTCTGTAAAGAAATTTTTCCTGATATCTAACTTAAATTTCCCCTGACACAACTTACGGCTATTCCCTCTCATCCTGTCATTCATAACATGGGAGAAGAGACCGACCCCCACCTCCCCACAACCTCCTTTCAGGTAGTTGTAGAGAGTGATAAGGTCTCCCCTGAGCCTCCTCTTCTCCAGACTAAACAATCTCAGTTCCCTCAGCCGCTCCTCACAAGAGAGGTTCTCTAAACCTTTCACTAGTTTTGTTGTCCATTGATTACGGTCTGAAACTAGAGAATGTAGGGCATGGAAGTGTAGAAGTTCCTCTTCACAGATCTGCCAAGTTAGCACATATATTTAAATGACCTTAACCTAGGACTACACGACATGATATATCGTCAGATAGTTCTGAATGGAATTAGAAACTTTATATCCTTTTAAAATTACATTCTGCTTAATTCTCAGAAGTTGGATACTAAACTGTTTCCAATATTGAGTTAATACATTTGGAAAAGATTAAAGTACATGCAAAACCCTGCATTTTGACGTATGCACACACCTTTCTCACTAGATTTAAAGCACTGGGAATTTTGCAGTGTGATTTTGATATCTAGTAATTCTCTTTCAATTCTATTTCAAACTTCACCTTCTACAAATTTTGACCTTCATGTTCTTCTTTAAACGGGAAAGTGGCTATTTCACATACACTTCTGTAAGTAAGTTTCACTCTCCTAGATATTCTAATATAAGGCCTACCACCCCAAGAGTGGGTATGGTTATGGAGGATTCTTTTGCACTCCTCTTGGGAAATCCACGTGCTTGACTCCTTCTCTGAAATGCCTGTACACTAATGCATGCAGCATGGTGAATAAACAGGAAGAATGATAGGTGTTTGTATGTTCACTGCAATGATCTCACTGCAGTTATGGAGATATGGTGGAATGGCTAGCAAGACTGAAATGCTGTCATGGACGGCTATGTACTCTTTAGGAAAGACAGACAAGGTTAGGTGGAGGATTTGCTCTTTATGTGTGAGATCAACTGAAATGTATTGTTCTTTGCCTAGGAGGAGATTAAGACCAAGTTGAGAGCTTATGGGTAAGAAGTTAAAGAGACAGGATAATATGCGAGACACTGTTGTTGATGTTTACTACAGGCCACTTGATTAGGAAGAGGAAGTTGATGAGGTTTTCTACAGAGAGATGAAAATAGCCTCAGGATCACAGGTTCTAGTTCTCATGAGGAATGTCAATTACCCTGGTACTTGCTGGAAAGGCTACACACCCAGGCGCACACAGCTCAGGAGGTTCCTGCAGAACACTGATGATACCTTTTTGACGCAGGTTGTGGAGGTACAATGAGGAGGGGTGTGCTGCTGGTCCTTGTACTAAGGAATAAAGAAGGACTTGTTAAGAATGTCTAAGCTGGGGTAGCCTTGGCTACAGTGACCATGAGATGGTAGAGTTCAGTATCATGCATGGAAGACACAGAGCAACAAGTAGTATTACAACTCTAGACTTCAGGAGAGCCTAATCTGGCCTCTTTGAGGAACTGCTTTGAGAAACCCCATGGGTTAGGGCTTTAGAAGGTAGGGGGGTTAAGAGAGCTGGTTAACATTCAAGCATCATTTCCTCCATGCTCAAGATTGGTGCATCCCTAAGAGTAAGAGGTCAAGCAAAAGAGACAGAAGACTTGCACGGATAAGCAAGGAGCTACTGGGAAAACTCGAATGGAGGAAGGAAATTTATGGAAAGTGGAAAAAGGGACTGGCCACTCGGGAGGAATACAGGAACATTGTCAGAGAATGCAGGGATGCCAGAAGAAAGGTTGAGGCCCACTTGAAATTAAACCTGGCGAAGGATGTCAAGGACAAGAAGAGTGACTTCTTCAAGATACAAAAAGAGGACTAGAGAAAATGTGGCCTGCTGCTGAAGGGGGTGGGTGTCCTGGTGATGGGGGATACAGAAAAGACAGAGTTACTGAATGTCACCTTTGCTTCAGTATTTACTGCTAAAGTTGTGCCTCCAGGATGCATTTCTGTGCAACCTATTCTATGTGAATTTGATATAGCAGAGGAGTTGAACTAGATGATCTCCAGAGGTTCCTTCCAACTCCTAACATTCTGTGATGTATACAAAGTACATGTTAGTAAAATAATGCAACTTACTGTGAAGAAGTTTAATGAAGATATTTCTTTGCTTTTATTGCAAGCAGTATCTGAATTTAACTCTCTATTCTACACCAGCTATATCCAATATATTTGCTATAACATCTATCTCTGCATCTTTTTGTACCTTTACAAATACAAAAATCTCCAATATCCACATTAGTTTAATTTTATATTGAATTGCTGGATTTCTAAAAATAATTAATGTACACTAATGCCCTATTACTTCTATCATTGTTTGTTTGCTAGAGTAGTTTGTTATAGAAAATGAGATAGATGCTTGTTACATTTGAAACACTTTTTGGAATTACAAAGATTCAAGTGTTATTTTCCCCTTGACATTTTTGGGAATTCAGGTCATGGGTGAACAGTAAAATAGCTGAAAATATGATATGAAAGAAGTATGCAGTAGTACTCAGAGATGTAAATTATTATCTTATTACAATGAATCTTGTGGAATTGATTATTATAATGCATTCAATTTTTTTAATCGAGGTCTTATTATTTTTATTTCTGAGAAGTTTGTATAAAAGCAGTAAATTCTTTTTTCTGTAATGTCAACATGTATGGTAAGAATATCTATTCTGAATAAAATATTTTTTAGAATAATAGTTTTACTTAGTATGCATAATCTATGCCTGAAAAATTTATGACATTCATTAAATTCTTCCTTGAAAGAGGAAAATAAGGAGGTCAAAGAGACAGCAAGGGAAGACATTCACAGCCATAGCTAACATGAAATAAAGAACAGCCAAATTGTTGCCACAACACTTTTCTTTACATGGTATCAAAAAATATTTGTCAGGTGCAGTACTATGCAGAAAAACTCTGTTGATTATTACAATGCAACTGTCTTAATTTCCAATACTTGTAAATCTCAACAAGGATTTATTTTTAAATGGTGAATAAAATACCTTGTGTGTGAAAAACTGTACATAGTCCACTGGATCTTCTAACCACTGTCATCATCAGTCACCTCTTTTTCACACAGAAACAAGGTGAAGGATAATGTAATGTGACAGTAAAACACTGCAAAGCTAATAGGCTGCATCCAGAGCAGGATTTTTGCACGTAAACTGGCACCTGAGTGAAAAATGTGTTCTTAGACACCCCTCCAGCTGTCCCAGCCTTTAGCCCCGAAAGCAGTGCTGTTGTGACTGTTCTCAAATTTAAAATTTACTGGTTGCCTAGAATTACAGTTGTATATTTGATTCAAAAATCTTCACCACTGGTACTGTTAAGTAGTTCACTAGTGGTTTTTTCTACCTGGACAGTAATGGGACATAAAAAACAGAGGTTGCTCTAATGAAACCTTTCAGATTCTCCATCTGTTAATAAATTTAGACAGCTTTTCAGTAAGGACATTTCTGGTCCTTGGGCTAATGAGAATGAATAGAAGCACAGATGTGGGCAGGAAAGGTACAAGAAGAGTGACTACTGCTCGATGGCCATTATCTCAAAGTGACATTGTGTTGAAGAGCCACGTTCTCACCACCATCACCCCTCCTGGTCAGTGAATTTTGAGCTGTCTTTCAGACTAGGTAATATTCTGAAGTGAGACCCCAACGATTTTAAGATGGGTGACTTTCAAACACCACTATTTTAAGCACTTTCTGTGAGGTCTTAGAAGCTGCACACGGAACATACTGACTTTAGGTGTCTTGCTGTTCCGTATGCCTGCAGGTTTTGCCATTAATCTGTCCTTTCCTCTCCTCGCCCTATGAGGAATACCTTGATTAGGACCAGATAATTCTCAGGTGTCCATTTTCTTTACTAAATCTATCAATTTATTCAACCTAACAGCTGTAACTGGAGCTCTAAATCGCTTACTTTTGTCATATGTTTAGTCTATACTTCGTTCTATGTTTTTATAGTTCCCTATAGTTTTTATAGTGGTGTAATTTTATTTAAAACGTAATGTTTTGCCAGTACATACAATACTACTATTGTCCCCAGAGATAGTCTGTCCTTTTCTCATTCTTACAGTCTTCCTGGATCTCAGGACAAATCCTCTCCAATGGTCTGACTTCAGAAAGAATAAGACTTCTTCTTTTTCTTTTTCTATCCAGGGGAAATTATTCTTAGATCTACAAGGTCAATTCTACTGCTTCAAACTTTCAGTTAATATAATTCATGAGAAATATCAGAATAAAGATCGGCTCCATGGTTCTTTCCATCAGTTAAAACAGTTGAAGAAACCTGTCATTAACACCCACCATCTGACATGTCAATGATAGATAGATAGATATTATTTGTGTCGATTTTCTCAAATCATTGTGAGATGTATGAAGAAAGGAACTGAAATGGTTTTTTTATCAACTTCAGTTGCAAAACCTGCTTTTATAAAACCCTAATTATCATTGCCTCAACATTTGAAACAGAGAGAAAAATCTAAACGGCAATATTACAGAGATTGAAAAATTATCATTAATGTAATAGAGGCATATATGGCATATCTATTCAGCTCAAAGAAAAAGTGAGGGACACTTCCATGCTTTGACTTTTCAATACTCTAATCAGTTACCAAACATGCAGGATTTTCAGCATGAAGTAGGCAAAACAAACCAAAAAAAAAAAAAAAAGAGAAAAATCTAAACGGCAATATTACAACAGCAACGAGCAGACATTCATAGCTTTAACAGCTGGCCTAGTCGCAAGAGGCTACTTTTCTTTTAGTGTGACTAACATCCACCTGAGGCATTGCAGTTACATTTCCCAGCTCCCTGTCATCCATTTCAGCTTCTGTGTTACTTCCATGCTGTAGGCAAGTTTAATAAAACAAGAATTTAGGGATTTGAATTAATTATATTTTAAATAGTTAAATATTTGGTTACAGATTAGGTCCATTAAGTATTCCCTACTGTTCTATTAATAGTATTCTAGTATCTTTAGTTAAAAAAAAAAAAAATTAAAAAAAAGAAAAAAGAAAAAAGGAAGAAAAAGAACCAAAACTCGACTTTCTTTTTGACTTATTGCAAAGTCTCAAAACAATCCCATATGGATTGGAGCATGATTTTAGCTAAGAGGAAGATGCATAGACTTTTTGCCAATGTCACCTCAATTATATAGTCATCAGTATTTTCACAGCGGGACGTGAAAGCTGGTGATAGGTTTGCTTTCCCCAGGGTTCATTTTTCAACTATAGGGTTGACATGGATACATCTAAAGTGATTAGACTAAGATGCTAGTTTCCTATTGGGAAGTGAATAAGAAATTTGTTACCACCAAGTATGACCTCAGCTATCCCCTCCCAGTAGTAAAAATCATCACTCTTATGAATTACGAAGAATAATATTTTTTTAAAGCACATTATCAACTGCATTTAAAAAATATTCTAAAAGGAAAGTTCCACTCCACCATGAAATCTGATGTGTAGATTCTTGGCACTGTATATTTCTGAATGATCCTGAAGTTAACAATGGTCGCAATGTGGGAAAAAAAAGTTATGTAAGTCATATTTAATCTCTTCCAAGTCTCAGCAGAAACCTCAATTTCTTACTGTCCTCTAAATTGAATGCAGATGCTGACCAGGATATACCAGGTCTTCTAGGAGAGAACAGGAGAGAATAATACCCTGCCATAACCACCATACCCTACCTACCACTGTCCAATTTGTGTAAAGCACTAAAAAGTTTTCTTGTATTTCTAAGACTATCTGTGGCATTAGTTTTGAAAACATCATAGAAAGCAGCTCAGATTCTTTACATCACAGACGCTGTATCTTTTAGAAGATTTCACTATACATACTTAGTATACAGACTGTTACCTGAACAGAGACAACTTTATATGTAATCCTGCCTATAATACCATAAAATATATAAAATATTTATTTTCTCCTGGCAAATACAATACTGAATCGATAGCTAACCTGTATCCTTTGGACCAGGCACTGAATGGTAATCAGAATGAATAAATGCTGAGACAATTCATAGAATCAAAGATTGGTTTGAGTAGAAAAGGTATGTCTAAAGATCACCCAGTCCAATTCTACTTGCCATAGGCAGAAACATCTTCCACTAGATTGTCATTAGATGTTTGCTCAAAGCCCCATCAAACATGACTATGAAATCTACCAATGATGGGGCATCCACAGCTTCTCTGAAAAACCTGTTCCAGTGGCTCACCATTCTTACAGTAAAAATTTTCTTCCTTATGTCCAATCCAAACCAATCTAAGAGAAGAGGAGAGGGGGAGAATCACCCTTGGATTTAGGAAGCCCAGGATATGGCTGGCTTTCTGGACTGCAAGAGCACATTTCTGGCTCATGTCCAACTTGTTGTCCACCACTGTCCCAACTCGTTCTCCCCAGGGCTGCTCTCAATCCATTCATCCTCCTGTCTGTACTGATAGGGGGAATTGTCCTGACCCAGGTGTACAACCTTGCACTTGGCCTTGTGAACTTCATGAGGCCCATTCCTCAAGCCTGTCAAGGTCCTTCTGGATGACATCCTTTCCCTCTAGTATATGAACAGTAACACTCAGTTTGGTGTCATCTGTAAACTTTCTATCGTCATTGAACATGAAGATACTAAATAGTATTGGTCCCCATATGGAATCCTGAGGGACGCCAATTGTTACTGCTTTTCAGTTGTGCATTGAACCATTGCCTGCAGCTCTTCGCCACCGAGCCACTGACTGCAGCAGGTATGTCATCCCTATGTTTT